>NW_027617947.1:20000-47500 GCF_964187855.1 Myxine glutinosa | reverse complement strand
CCACCAGAAATGTATGGCATCGTCTCAGAAGTTCTTCATAGTCATCACGTGGGTGTTGTTCTTCGAGTGCAGCTGCATAAAAAATGTATCATATTCTGACGTTCAGCAAGGTTATCAGAAAATATTTTATCTTCTCCTACTTGGAACCTCTTCTTGTCAATTAAAGGCCACTGTTTTCTGAAATCTCTTGAACAGTCTGATCTCAGGTCTGCGAGTGGGTCCGATGACTTTAGTTGCAACATCAGAGAGCATTACTTAAAACACATGATGATGACATGCAATCCAGACAAGCTTAGCATCCAAAGCTGCTTCAATGAGGGTACATGCTCTGTTTCTCAGCCCTGTGTTGGATGCAGTGGTGTCAAACACTATGCCTTTCACCAACTGTTTGACATTCCACTCTTCAAGAAGTTGTATGCATGCATTTGCTTGTGCTACACCAGTGCCTTGGGGAATTTTTGGGACTCCAAGCAACTTCTCGATATTCATACCAGTTACAAGTATCGCTACCTGATCAACAGATTCTTTGTGATTGCCAGTATAATCAGGGAGCAGTTTCCCATCCCAGTGTAGAAGGAGTGGGAGTGGGCTATTACATGAGAAATTTGCCTTTTCGTCAGTGGCCATTATTTCCCTTCCACGAATTCGAGCACGGCGAATTCCACTGCGTGACAGAGAAATGTCTTCAATGGTATGACCAAGAGATTGTGCAAAAGCACTGGCCACAAACATAGCATGCCGATCTGAGAGATTTACTCTGTCCAGAGTTGCCACTATTGCTGGAGTGATCACCTTGATGGGAGCCTTTTTCACCTGTTTGGCAGAAGATGGACTTTTGAGTTTGAATTCGTTGTCCCCTGAATCGGAGCTTTCAATCTGACTCATCATCATCATCAACCACAGCTGATGTTGATAGAACAGATTGCATTGCTGTTAGAGTCTCAGCAGCATGTTTCTTCTTTCTTTTATCTTCATTCTCAAGCCTGAAAAGCTTTCTCTTCTCCTTCACTGCCACAGTGTTGTCCACAGATCCCATACGTGAACTTGAGGGATCCTCACACTGCATGATAAGGAATGCTTTGTCTTCTTCATTCGTCATTTTCTCAAGCGCATCATTTGGTGAGATCTAGAAGAGGGATTGAAGATCATCTTTGAACATCTGCTCCTTCACTCTACAGTTTTTGAATGTCTTGGTTCTATTTTTCTTTACCAGTTTGAAGGGCATCATACAACTTCAAAAGTTGGCACTCACAGGAATATACTCTCTGCACTGGAATTCGTGTTTTCTCCCAGTATGCACACACAGCTTGTGCACCAAGTTTGGCACTTTCATGAACTATATGGTGTTCTTGTATGTGATGGTACACCATTTTGTGCAATGTGTGTCCTTTGGTTGGTCATCCCCCACATATTATTTCCTTTTCAGACTTGCCCAGCAACCAAACTGTGGAAGAGCTGTGAGTTTCTGCCATCTGAAAAAACAGGATAAATTAAAAATGTTATTTTTTGAGCAACCTCGAAATAAGTTCCAATTGACCTCATATTTGGTTCATATGATCTTTATAAACAGGAACAAGGGCATCCTTGTGGAGCATGGATTTTTAATAGTATTAAATATTACATATATTTGTGGACCACCCTGATATATATATATATACATACATACATACATACATACATACATACATACATACATACATACATACATACATACATACATACATACATACATATATATATATATATATATATATATATATATATATATATATATATATATATATATATATATATATACACATATATACAGACTTGGCATTTAATATGGAATTTTTTTTTTTCTTCACTTGGGTTTAATTTCTGAACTCGGTATATCAATCTGGTGAGTTTCTTTTACGCTTCGGTGATTTCTTTGTTAAAAGAACCATGTCACTGATTGTCTGTCGCAGCAAGAAGTCAATAACAGGATTATATCACAGGTGGCGTTACAAAATGTACGGACAGGTACATTTCACGATTGGCTTCACAATCGGGCATATATGGGTTGTTGCGTTCTGTATTAGTGGAAAACAACTGCTGCACGTCTACAAAAGTTATTGCCGCTTCCCCTGGAGATGGTCCATCAACTCGACAATGCTGTTTGTCATTTAGTGGTGGCTTTACGAAATTCCGGCATGAAACAGCGTGCTATTGCTCGGCAGTATGGCACCACTCAAGGTCAGGTGTCAAAGATCCTGAAACAAAATGCTCAGAGGGGTGTCCCTACTCCAATACCGAGGCCAGGACGTCCCGGCAGAACCACAAGGAGGGATGATCGCCAGCTGCACCGGTTAGTCCGCAATGGCCGTAACAAGTCAGCTAATCGGCTTAGGGCTGAGTGGCAGCAACTGACAAATGTGCCTGTATCCAGAAGGCGAGTCAACCAACGACTGGTTCAAGCAGGCTATCGTGCCAGGCATCCCCTGAGAAAGCCACGTCTGACCAGACAACACCGCCAGTGCCGATTGCAGTGGGCCAGAGAGCACCGTCAATGGCAGCCAGGACACTGGAATCACGTGATCTTCAGTGACGAGTCTAGATTTCTGGTCTATCGTCAAGATGGCCGCGTCCGAGTGCGCAGACAAGTGCATGAAGCCTACAACGACGATTGTATAGTGCCAAGAGTCCAAGCTGGAGGTGGTGGGGTGACCGTTTGGGCTGCTTTTCATGCAGGGGGCAAAACTGACCTGGATGTTCTGAATGGAAACCTGAACCAGTTCAAGCACAGGGCCATTCTGGAAGAAACATTGCTTCCATTTGTTCGTACAGCCTTTCGAGGAAACTTTGTCTTCCAAGATGACAATGCACGGCCTCATCGTGCTCGCATGATCCAACACTTTCTTGCTGACCGTGGTGTAGAGCATATGGAGTGGCCTGCCATGTCCCCGGCTATGAATCCGATAGAGAACTTGTGGGCAAAATTTACGCGTCAAATCGACAACTTGGACCAGCAGCCTGCCTCTGTGCGTGAATTGCAGCAGGCTATTGTAACTGCATGGCAAGCTATTCCTGTCCAAACCTTGGCAAATCTCGTGAACAGCATGCCTCAACGTGTACGTGCTCTCCTGAATGCTCGTGGGGGTGACACGAAGTACTGAACTGTAATTTTACTGTCCGTAATCCCAGTCGTAATATAAGTTTTGTTTTTGTTAAAACAAATTTTGCCTAATGTGCAAAATAAAAAGATACTTCTGGAAAACGCACAGACGTTTAACACAGTACTGTCCATGAATTGAGTTCCATATCAGTTTACATCACTTTCAAGGATCAATTTATTTGCTTCGAAATGTCAAATGTGGTTTTTGTTTCTTTTAAAGGTCACATTAACAAAATCTAGAATAATTTCAACATTATTCCAATGAACTTTTGGTTCGAAGTCATCTTGAAAAGTAAGTTTACCCCCACAAAAAAAATATTCCATATTAAATGCCAAGTCTGCATATATATATGCATTATATATATATATATGCATTATATATATATATATATATATATATATATATATATATATATATATATATATATATATATATATATATATATATATACAGTATATGTATGTATGTGTGTATATATATATATATGTATGTATGTGTGTATGTATATATATATATATATATATATATATATATATATATATATATATATATATATATATATATATATATATATATATACAGTATATATATATATATATATATATATATATATATATATATATATATATATATATATATATATATATATATATATATATATATTGTTGCGGATACGGGATTTGGCCTCCATCCATATCCGCTTGTAAATATTCCCCTATTTCCCCCAATACTCCCCAACTATCCCCAATCCCCCATTCCCATTGTCTGTAAACAACACTCTGTAGAACCGACCTTCCCCTTTTTCCCCCATTAAATGTCGTGCCCAGGTCCACCGCATCTCACGTAGACAACTTTCGGACATCTTGCTAGTTATTCTTAGTCTATGTCAGTTAAGGACTCGTTTCCATTAATTCTGACTCTTCGTTGCACCAGAATGTGATTGTATGGCACCAGTAGTGAGTTTAGGACCTCCCCATACCTCCTCCCATCTTCCTCATGAAACAACAACAACAACAACAACAACAACAACAACTACAACAACAGCGCGCGGGGAGTGTGCGTCCTCACTCCGGCTCGGTTAGCCGCCATTGCCCATGTGCTCCAGGTTACCTCCAGGTTACGGGGTTACCACGAAGGGGCTGGCTGTCAGCTCCTCGTCAAGGGCGGAGCCCGGTAACCCCCCCGCACCCAATAAGAAGCGGCGGGCCGATTCCATCTGGGGCGGAGCTAACGAGCCGAGGGCGTGTCACTCCCCGCTGGATATACGCAGCCACTTACCGGACGTGACGTCAGATGCGCCCCCAGCTTGGAAAGAGAAGTCGCCACCTCCGAGCGCTGAGAGACCTCCCGCATCTCTGGACCGGACCGGGTCGATTCTGCCCCTGAGCCAAGGTGCACCTTGAGCCTCGACTACCTGCCCTTCCTTGCCATCAATCCCTGTGTGAGTCAGTCTTGTCCCGTTTATCTGTGGTCTGTCGGGATTAAGATAAGTGTGTCTAAGTGCCTACCTTCCTATGCTGTCCCTCTTGTCCTTGTAATCTCAACGTTCCGCATACAAATATTATAACCTCCTCCGGAGATCTTGAGAACTGTACCCCTGGTGTCGTGTCATTAACCCAGCCGTTGTGTCCTTTCCTCAATTGATTTAGCGTAGCGCGACTCGGCCAACGTTCGAGTATAATCGGGTAAACTGTGCAGACGCGGTCATACCAAACCGCTCGGTAAACCAACATCCAAAACCGCGTCTGTAACATTTGGTGTCGAGGAGTTGGATTCGGACCTGGGACTAAATTTGTTAGGCCCAAATTTTGGAACACCAATTGTACCATTAGGGTAACATTTGGTGTCGGGAAGTGGCATTCGATCCGGAGCGCGTTTCACGCGTTCGAAATTATAACAGCGAAATTTAATTGTGTTTTACAAAAAAAATAAAAACCCGAATTTTGAAAGTCGCGCTATGGCAGACCAAGACGGCTGGGTTCCGGTAGAAGAGAGTGAGGCAGGGTCGATCCAGGACCAAATTGAGGGACAAGAGGAGAGCGAAGCAGTGAGGGTAGCAGATTCGCAAAATAGCGTCGTCACGCACGAGGTTACGGGCGCGCAAAATGGCGCCTCGCACATGGCCACGGCGTCCACGCCCGCGACCGTGGTAGCGCCACCGGGGGATTTGAATCTTTTTTTTATGCAAATGACGGCCCTTATGGAAAAGAATAGTGAGCAATTGGGAGACCAAATTAGAGGTTTGAAAAGCAGTATGGGACAAATGGGGAATCGGATGGATGCTCAGAGTGAGCAAATGAGGGCTGATAGTGAGCGATTAGAGGGCCAAATGGGGGTAATGGGAAGCCAAATGGGGGTAATGAGGGACGAAGCGAGGGGTACCGGTGAGGGATTAGACAAGAAATTAGAGGGGTTAGACAATGGGATAGAAGGGGTGAAACATGGGTTAATGGGGGTAGAAAATAGAATGGCTGCCCAGGAGAATCAGATAGAGGGAGTGAAAAATGGGTTAGAGGGGTTAGAAAACAGGATGGAAGGCAAATTGAGGGACATGAGGGACCAAGCGGAAAGGGAAGTTAAACAAATGGGGCAGCAGATAGAGGGGGTCAGAATGGGGGTAGAAACTAAACTGGATGCTCACAGGGAGGAAATGGAGCAGATGAGGGTGTCTGGGCAGGAGATGCAAGTGATGGGAGAAGAGATCAGAAGAGGGGTGAGTGAGGCGGCCGGAGGAGTGCGCGAGGAGGTGAGGCACTGTAAGGAGCACATGGAGAAGGAGGTGAGAAAGGGGACTGTAAAGTTACAAGGGGGCATAGAGGACCTGACGCAGGAGGTGGAACAGCTGACGGAGGGACAAAAAGGACTAACGGAGCAGGTTCAAAGGAACACTGCGGTATTAGGAGGGTTAAAAGCGACACAAAACGACATAAAAAACGACTTGATAGCGACAAAGAGGCAATGTCAGATGGTACGTGAGGGACTGACAACGAGGTTGGACGAGGTGACAGAGGTAATGGAGACGAAGGACCGGCAGGTGAGGACGCACCTGGAAACGGTCAAGGTAGCCTTAGAGGACGAGCTTGAGACGTACCGGGAAATAAAAGAGGTGAAGCAGAAATTAGAAGAAGTGGAAGAAGGGGTGAGCGAAATTAAGAAGCGACGGAGAGAGGATAAGAAAGAGATAAAAGAGGAGATAAAAGAATTGGTCCAAAGTCTGTGTTTGGATCGTGATGATGTGCTCATTAACCGGATGAGGGATTCGCAGGTGATGGAGGAGAAGCGAAGAGGAAGAGGACCCGGTGTAAGTGGTGACCAATATGGTCGTGCGTATGATGCGCCAGGTGATTTAAGAAGCTTGGGGGTCGAGATAGACCCGGGTGTTCGTGAGAGGCCGTTGGTGAAGTGTGCGACAGGTCTGGTGTGCGAAAAAGGAGGTGTGCGAGAAAGTCCGACTCTGGGGTGTGTGAGGAAAAAGTGCGTGCCAAGGAGTGAGGGTGCTGGCGAGAGTGAGTCGGTCGTAGCGCGTGTGCGAGGGAGCACATGGAAGCGCGGTGTGGTAAGTGTTACAGAGGGTGTGACGGGAGAGTGTGCGCAAGAGTGTGCGCGAGAAAGGTGTGTGACGGACAGGTGCATGGGGAAAGAGTGCGCTGTCAAAGGCAAGGAAGAATGCACGCCGGTGGTGAGTGTTACAGAGGGTGTGACGGGAGAGTGTGCGCAAGAGTGTGCGCGAGAAAGGTGTGTGACGGACAGGTGCATGAGGAAAGAGTGTGCTGTCGAGAGTAAGGGTGAGTGCGTTGTCAAGAGTGGTGGTGAGAGTAGTGAGAGTGACAAGGAGCGTGAGTTGGTTGTGACAGGTGAGCGAGGATGTACACCTGGAATGGAAGGATGCACACCTGGAATGGTAGAGCGTGAGTGGGAATGCACGCTGGAATTGGTAGTGAGGCACGTGGTTGGGTGTGCGAGTGAGGGCACACCTGTGATTGTCACAGAGGAGGTGACCGAGGAAGGGGCGCGAAGAGGTGTGTTGGTGAGGTGTGCGAGCGACGAATGTGTGCCAAAGTGTTCGGTGGTCAGGTGTGTGACCAAGGCTGTGAGTGGAATGAGTGTACCTGGGTGTGTAAGGAAAGGTACGAGGAGCATGGAAACGGCTGGATGTGTGAGCAAGGAACGGGCTGCGGGGTGTAAGAATCCAGGTGAAGCATCGACGGTAACCAGGTTAAAGGTTAGAACGACTTATAGCCGAATCGGGCCCTCGGTGCGTGCTGGGCCTCGCTTTGAACGGCCGCGTCCGTGCTCCACTAGGCGGAGCGGGCGGCTGGATAGGAAGGGTCGTCATGGCGACCACTTTTTGTTGAGGCATTCCGGCAGGTCGAGATCGGGCCATGGGATGGCTCCGTGCCGAGATGGTGCGTGGGACCTCGGCCCGGGTAAACCTCCTTCCCTGCACCGAATGCGGGACGTATCCAGCCGCTGGCACCAAACAACCCGCATTCATGGCTTGGCTTTACGAAGCCGGGCTTTGGACAGGAATTGGCGCACCGAGAGGCATTAGTGAGTAGACTGTGTGATGAGGATAGTGTTTTGGCCCCGAAATTAGAAAAACAAAATTTGATGATTGGCAAAGGATTGGCAGTAATGATTGGCAGATGATGAGTAGTGATTGGCAAAATTTTTGATTTGTTGAAATTTGACGAGCGAAATTGGTAGTGGGAGATGCCCGATGTGTTGGGATGGCAACTCTGTCATCCCTCACAAACGTGGGGCAAATGCGCAATAGCTTATGGGGTGTATGGCGGTGAAAAACTAGCCCGGGTGGGTTAGGTTATATTGTTAGGGATCTAGCGAAGATGACATTAGGTAACGTTAAGATTAGTTAGTGACTGATACCTGTAGTGGGGACGCAGGTAGATTAGTGTGGATGATAATGACGTGGGAGCGCAATAGTTTAAAGGGACGACTGGGAAGCGCAAGTTTCAGAGGGGAGTAGTTAGATGAGATGATGCTGTGTGAGAATTGAACAGGTGTGATTGCACAGGTGTGCAACTGGACAGGTGTGTGGAGCAGTGTGTGAGTAGTGAGTGTTGTGGATCAGCGCGAATGCGCTTGGGGAGAGAAGGGTGCAGGCGGCACCAAGAGTGAGAGCACAGGTGTGCAAGTACAGGTGTGTGGAGAGAGTTGGAGTAAGTGGTACGGAGTGGTGTGCATGGTGCGAAGGTGTGAATGGGGGAAGAGTGGACCCCCATCACGGATACCCGGGGCGGGTAGTGTAAGTGTTAGGTAGAGGGTATAGGTAAATTGTGGTTGGATATTGGCATTTGTGGTGCGGTTGCAGAATGGTATTGTGGATGGGTGCATTAGTGTTGTGGAAATGGCTGGGCGTGTAGCCTGTTAGTATGTGTAGTTGGTTTGGGCACTCCACCACTGTGAGGATGTCGGCCAGGTGAGGCCGCAGGTGGGCTCTGGGAGCCGGTAGAGTTATGGATGGGGCCCGAGGATCCGGAGGACGGACCCGGGTAGCCCAGTGCCAGAGAGGGCACCGAGTGGGGAGAGCGCCAGAGGGCCTTCCCCAGGTAGATAGGTTAGGGTAAGGAGCAGGTAAGCTCGGAGGCAACTGCAGTGGTGGAGGTGTGCAGGTGGGTAGACCTGCTGGGAGAGCTACACGTCGCAGCCCAGAAATTGTTCGAGGGCACCGAGTGATGAATCGGGGGAGTGAGACCCCAAATTGAGAGGCACCACAGATTGGTCAATGGGAATTGGTTTTTAGAACCCATAGTGTAAGTGGGCCAATGGTTTGGCAGGAGAAAGACCCCGGGTAATGTAAAGTTGTTAAAGTCATTTAGGAAATAGTTAGGATTGATGAACCTGTCACACCATACGCAGCCACTTACCTGTGGTGATGATGATGACTGTGTTTCTTTGTTTTGTGTTGCAGGAAGTGAGAATTGCTGTTTGGATTTGTGAGACGCATCACGACGTGGATGAGACATTGGGGTGATTCCATCTCTCCCTCCTTAGGAGGGACTGATGATGAATTGGTGATGGCAAATTTTGATGTTGAGTTGGAGATGGCAAATTTTGATGAGAGTTGGAAATGGCAAATTTGATTGGTTAGGAGGGAGAGAAGACGAATTTGGTTTATGGGAGGAACGGGGAAGACAGTAGGGACGTTTGTTGATTTGTAAAGTAGATGTTTATGGGTAGTGTTGTGTTTTGTGGATACAGTAAGGGGTAAGGGAGGGGCAATGTAGGTTACCTGGTGGGGGGGGGGGGGCGTACGGTAGGAACGTACCTGTCTCACCTGGTTCCCATGTGCCCCCAGTGTGCATCATCTTGTATTGCGTGCACTTTTGCGCCCTTACCACCTTACTCACTTGTCTTCTTCTTTTGTCTCCCACCTCCGAGGATCTGGCTTTGGGGCAGAGAGAGAGGAGAGAGAGGTGCTGGCTCCGCAGTTGTGGGCCTGTACTTTCGCTGCTTGCTGCCTGGATCGATACACCATATGGACCGCAATGTTTGTGGCCGCCCCACCATGGACCGCAGTTCTTTTGCGGGCAAGCACCACCCGTTGATGGACCTATGGGTCAACGTGGCACCTATGCCATACAGGTGAACCACTAATAGTTGGCCCCTGACGGCCACAATTTAGAAATGGACGCGGTTGGCGCCTTTCTTTATTTCTAGGGAAGCCAGAACACCAAGTGGGCTCCAAGGCAAGACCAGCGGCAGAACATCGGCCGGCTGCGACACCACCGGTGACGTTGAACATTTTATTGGTGCACCGGATGGTGCTGACTGTGTGATGGGGTGGTGCTTTTGGTGCTTGAACGGGGTGCTCTGCACATTATTAAAGGCCGTAGGGCCACAGAGCACTCGTGGGTTGGTGTATCGATGCTGGCATGCGTGCTCTCTCTATGCATAACATCTGCATGTGTTCCTCCAAAAAACAGGTCCTGGATCGTAGTGTAAATATCAGTGTAGTCTTGTGTAAATAATGCTCCCTACCGGCTGTATGTTTAGTTTGAGAATTCTTTCCGCGATTCGGTTATCCTGTGGGTGTGTTTCTGTGAGGAGAAGGGTGCAACGTCGCAGGGGGACATATTTACTCATTTGTGAACATCTGTAAAACTGTCGCACTCAGGGTAGAGTTAATAGTAGAGGGAACTACATCTGAGTGCCACACTAAAGTAGGTAAAAATTTATCGGGTCGGGACGCCCCGAGGTAGAGAAGGGTGCAATGTTGCGGATATGGGATTTGGCCTCCATCCATATCCGCTTGTAAATATTCCCCTATTTCCCCAATACTCCCCAACTATCCCCAATCCCCCATTCCCTAGTCCCATTGTCTGTAAACAACACTCTGTAGCCCCGACCTTCCCCTTTTTTCCCCCATTAAATGTCGCACCCAGGTTCACCGCATCTCACGTAGACAACTATAGGACATCTTGCTAGTTATTCTTAGTCTATGTCAGTTAAGGACTCGTTTCCATTAATTCTGACTCTTCGTTGCACCAGAATGTGATTGTATGGCACCGTTAGTAAGTTTAGGACCTCCCAATACCTCCCCGCATCTCTTCCTCATGAAACAACAACACCAACAACAAACAACAGCGGCGCGGGGAGTGCGCGTCCTCACTCCGGCTTGGTTAGCCGCCATTGACCATGTGCTCCGACGGGGTTACCACGCAGGGGGCTGACTGTCAGCTCCTCGTCAAGGGCGGAGCCCGGTAACCCCCCGCACCCAATAAGAAGCGGCGGACCGATTCCATCTGGGGCGGAGCTAACGAGCCGAGGGCGTGTCACTCCCCGCTGGACATGCGCAGGGAAGACGGAGGTGACGTCAGATGCGCCTCAGCTACGAGGAAGAAAGGACGCCACCTCCTAGCGCTGAGAGATACCTCCCGCCTCTCTGGACCGGACCGGGTCGATTCTGCCCCCTGAGCCAAAGTGCACCTTGAGCCATCGACTACCTGCCCTTCCTTGCCATCAATCCCTGTGTGAGTCAGTCTTGTCCCGTTTGTCTGTGGTCTGTCGGGATTAAGATAAGACCGTGTATAAGTGCCCACCTTTCTGTGCTGTACCTCTTGTGCCGTGTAATCTAAACGTTCTGCATACCCCATATTATATCCTCCTCCGGAGGTCTTGAGAACTGTACCCCTGGTGTCGTGTCATTTAACCCAGCCGTTGTGTCCTTTCCTTCATTGATTTAGCATAGCGCGATTCGGCCAACGTTCGAGTGTAATCGGGTAACTTGTGCGAACACGGCGGCCATTCCGCTCGGTCAAGCAACATCTAAGTCGTGTCTGTAACAATATATATATATATATATATATATATATATATTATATATATATATATATATATATATATATATATATATATATATATATATATATATATATATATATATATATATATATATATATATATATATATATATATATATATATATATATATATATATATATATATATATATATATATATATATATATATATATATATATATACATACATACATACATATATATATATACACATACATACATAAACACACAAGCATATATTCATATACCATTTATATTCATATAATATATTTATATATTTATATAAATGACATATAAAGGTAGAATGAATGAATGATTGAATGAGTGAATGAGTGAATGAATAGGTTACGGTTAATGATTTGATTGGGTTGATGTTGAAACATTCTTTAATCATCAAAATTTATGCCATGAGGGATTTTTGTCCGAAGTTTATGTCTCCAAAAGGACTCACGTTTCAGAATCGTGGTGTGTGATCGATTTATAATTGATTCAATGGCAGAGATTGTATATGCACGTGCACAAACTAACGTGAACGATAACTCAGAATCGATCTAATTTTAACAACGCTCCGTTCGCGTCCCACACACCGATCGACGATGCAAATTTATCGCCTCTGACTAAAAAAAATTTGCGTCCAAATTCTCCACACTCCTTGACACCAAATTTCCTACAGGGTTCAAATCCCACTCCTGAATACCAGTTATCGTGCAAATACCCTCCGGTTAATACCAGGGCTCGCGAATGACCAAACGGCTTTAAATGAGGCGTCGACCAAATACGGATTTTGCTATCACAGCACGGGTGAAAGAATGAAGAAGAAGAAGAAGAAGAAGAAGGGGAAGGGCTTATCTGGAGAGGGAACGAACTCAAACGGGAATCTGGGTTTAGAAGGAAATGGAAAATAACACAAGGGTTTATTTTACAAGAGATAGCGGGACAGGAAAATACGCGCCAGTAATAAAATGTCCTAGATCGGGACGTCCCCACACAGATTTCGGATACGAGACGAGGGAATGAATTACGAAAAGAAATGTCTCGTCGTGTAATGTTCTGTGGGTGCGGCCTTATCTGTCTGTAGGCTGCAGTGTGGCGTCCAACGCGGCCCTGTCCGGCTCCGACCTCCTCGCTCGCACGCTCCACCCGGCCTCGATGCGACTCGCTCCTTGGCACACACCACGAGGTCCCTCGCTCCAGTACCAACAGCACCGGATCCCGCTCCAAGCACCACGACGAACCGTCACCCAGCACAAAGCACGAAGGTCCAGCACGCGAGGAGGAAGAGCCAATGAAGACCAGGCACAAAAGAAACGAGGCACGATCTCCAATCCCAGTGAAGAAGAGAAGCGACCCGCGCAAAAGAGAGAGAGAGAATGTCGTCCAGCCAGCCCTTTTATCACCTTGCGTGTGACGTCAGCTCTCACGCGCCCACCCCCCCTCCCACCCCCCCAATCAGCGCCTCGTCTCTCGACCTCTCAAATCTTCTCAATGCGCTGATGCTTTTTCATTGGCCAAGTGCATCCCGCCACCCTCGTGGCCAACCACCAGTCCTTCCCTTCCTTCCAATCACGGGGCAGTTCTCTGTCCCTCCTATGGACCAATCAACAGTCCTCCTGGGCGTGGCTCCCAGCCTGCCACGAGGCTGGTTGCTGGGCCAGCTGGTGGTGTGGTTGGCTGCGGCCCCATCGGTGGTGCCCCGGCCTGGCTTCCTGCCTGTTTTTCAAAGCCGTTGTGGTAAGGGAGGGGAATTATTTAATGTTGCACTAAGGACCTATCTATGTGTTTATACGAGTGCGTTGCCAAAAGGGACAAAGGAATGATTACCAGGTCTGACACACAGGGGTCTCATCTTAATCCCTACAACTATTTAACACACGAACATCCTTGTATGTTCACAGGTATACACTTATCCTGACAAACCGCCTAAAAACACAGAAATTACAGGGTAGATTCCCAATCACGACAGTCGGATACCTACCTATACAGATCTATCTGGCTCTATATATCACTCTACCCCCCGACATAACTATATATATATCTATATATATATATATATATATATATATATACCTATTGATCGTGAGCATGTTTGTGAGAGCGTGTGTGTGAGAGCATGTTTGTGAGCGTGTGTGTGAGAGCGTGTGTGTGAGAGCGTGTGTCAGCGCGTGTGTCAGCGAGCGCGTGTGTCAGCGTGTGTGCCAGCGCATGTCAGCGCCTGTGTGTGTGTGTGTGTGTGTGTGTGTGTGTGTGTGTGTGTGTGTGTGTGTGTGTGTGTGTGTGTGTGTGTGTGTGTGTGTGTGTGTGCGTGCGTGTGCGTGCGAGTGTGCGTGTTTCATTTTTTTTCTCTGCAACCATTTTCTCTATCTGATCGATGCAAAAAATTTTAACATTGGAGGGGACTCCCCATGGAGAATATTTTACTGACAACTCTGATATCATAGGTCACACGGTATAGCAGCCATATTGGATTAAAGTAGAAAATTTGGATATCTGAAAACACTCAATGAAAAAGATTGAAACTTGGCTAATGTCAACAACAACCCATGGGGTATGGAGTGATAATGATGACATCATTGGTGAAGTGGTATTTCAGCCATAATTGGTCGAATCGAAATCCTTATCCAAAAATTGGAAACGTCATATATCTGATCTACGACCCGAGGCGAGTGAAGAATTTAATTTATGACACCATAAAGGGTTGATGGCATCCGGCCATAAAAACATTGCCTCAAAAAGAGAACCATGAAAATTACAACGAGATATGGGCAGGGTACAGCCTGAAGTACCCCATGGGGGACCCCACTCCCTCTCGTCAAAACTCAAGGTGGGGAACCCGATCGAAGCAAGGGTGGAAATCACTCCATTTATGACGACGAAAAGTCTGATGCCCGACGTGGAGATCGGTTTCTGAAGTTTGGGACATGGAATGTAGGGACAATGGACAGGGAGATCAGGAGAAGTGGTGGAAGTATTGGTCAGAAGAAGAGTGGACATATGTTGTGTGCAAGAGACGAGATGGATGGTTTGGTCATGTGTTGAGGAAGGATGAAAGTGACTGGTTGAGAAGAGTGATGGAAATGAATGTGGAAGGAAGTAGAGGACGGGGAAGACCGAGAAAGACTTGGCTAAAGATGGTCGAAGAAGAAATGCGGGCCAGGGGGTTAACAAGGAGAGATGCAGAAGATAGGGCAAAATGGAGAACATTGTCATGGGGACCGCAAGGCTAACCCCCGCTCTTGCAGGGAAAATGGCCTTTTAAAATGCCAACAACAACAACATCAATCACATGGTCTGGCAGCTATATTGGATTGAAAACTAAAAACGTAAAAAATGCTCTTCAGAACCAATGAACAAATCGATGCAAGACTTCAAACATACGATTGAGTAGCCATGGGGATGATAGTTATAAATCAATGCAGGCGCTAAGAGCCCTCCCTTTATATGGGATGGTTTCTCTGTATGCAACTTTAATGCAGGTTTTTTTCATATCCATCTTCATTGATGCAATTTAGCCTTAATGAGCAGAAAAGTGGTTGTTAAATATCCTAATAATCAATCAATAATCAATAAAGCTATGGATAATAGCAATGTATGTGACATAATCGCGTGTAGGGATGGTATGGATATATGAGCCATAATAGTAGCATGTTTAGTTAACGATGCTATATTTGTTCAGAGTGAGACAAGACTATGCATTCTACCAAGTGCCGTTCTCTTTCATATGCAATTGAAGCACCATAATGCAGCGTCTATCAGGCACACTTATCTTTCCACATCTATTGTTGGAATTCATTAAAACGAATGCAAGCATCTTTTGTTTCTGTACGTTTCTAATTTTACACACTCCTTTCAAATGTGTTCATCACACAAGGTTTGATTATAAACCACTAAAATGTAAAAACAAAAACGTCAATTTGCCTATCATCCATGACTGTGCCATATACACTTTGCGTTCAATTAAAATCATCAGATTGCTTTTCTTCTGCAATCTTCATCTAAATGTTAGCATAAACATAACGCAATGTGGCAGACACATCGCATTGTAAAATTATGTGCTGGCACCAGGCCACAACAATTCAATCTTTTTACCAAAACTAAAATTAATGACCAAAATCATTCCATTCTATGGAAATGTTGCTTTGTTTTCTGAAATCTCACTGGACCATGTGCATGTGAGCCTATCTTGTTAAACAACACATACTGCAATGCAAAATATAGACAAAAATGCATGTAAAATTAGGCCAACACTCCAACCAAGCTTTCTCTGGAAAATTGCGGAATACAATGGTAACACAAAATATTTTTTTAAACATATATGATATTGTGGCGGACACAAAAGCCCACTGGCGTGGTGACATCATTCCACGCACGAAGTGGGCGGTGGCCACGCCCGAGGGGTAGGCGTGGCCTCATGATATACACCGGGCGACCAGCCCGGAGGAGTTCAGTGTTACAGTGTAGTCTTACAATAAAGACATTTATATGTTACCGCTTGTCCGTTTCCTCCTTGCTCACAAGCAGCGCGCGTAACGCCGCGCTTTACTGGTGACCCTCGACGTTGGATCTGCCGGAGCGATCCTTCCACACGCGACGCCATCGCCATGGCCGCCTTCGTCAAACTTCCGGAATTTTGGGAGGCTCAGGCCGAAGTCTGGTTCGTCCAGGCCGAAGCCCAATTTCAGCTTCGGCGCCTCACCAACGACGACCTGCGCTACTGCCATGTCGTCGCCTCCCTCGGGCCCGGCACGGCCGCTCGAGTTGTGTCCGTCCTTCGCCACCCACCGGACGGCCACAAGTACGAGGCACTCAAGCGGCTACTCCTAGCCACGTTCGGCCTCACGGACGACGCACGGGCCGATCGCCTCCTGGATCTCCCCGAGCTCGGTGAGACGCGCCCGTCGGTCCGAATGGACCATATGCTGTCACTGTTGGGCGACGAAGCCCCCGGTTCGCTATTCCGGGCGCTTTTCCGTCGCCAACTTCCAGCGCAGGTTCGCCTCGCGTTGGCCGGGACCGGGCTAACGGAACCCCGAGCATTGGCGGCCGAGGCGGACAAGTACTTCGCCGCTTCGGACACGCGGGCGAGCGTTGGCGTGGCCGTCACGGCCTTCGACGCTGATGTTCCACAGCATCATCTTCTACAGCACGCTGATGTTCCACAGCATCATCTTCTACAGCACGCTGATGTTCCACAGCATCATCTTCTACAGCACGCTGATGTTCCACAGCATCATCTTCTACAGCACGCTGTGGTTCAGCAGCATGCTGATACGCACCTCGTGAACGCCGCCACGCCCCGCCCACCGCCGCGGCGAAAACCGCCACCGCGGGGAAACCCGTCGACTCCACCGGCCTGGCGGAGCCAGCCGCGCTCCTCCAGCTCCACCACCTGGTGCTGGTTCCACGCCAAGTTCGGCCACGAAGCTCGGCGGTGTCATCCGCCGTGCTCCTTCAACGGGTCGGGAAACGCCCGGGCCGGCGCTCAATTGTGGCGATGAGCGCCGGCCGTTCGAGCAGCCTGCTGTTCATAACGGACACCTTCTCCGGGCGCCGTTACCTGTGCGACACGGGAGCACAGGTGAGTGTCATTCCCGCCGGCACGTCAGACAAGCACGCCGCGGGTGGGGGCCCCGCGCTGCTTGCCGCGAACGGGACGCCCATCCGTACGTACGGAAAACGCTGCCTCTCTCTGCGGTTTGGAGGGCAGGTTTTCCGATGGACGTTCGTCACCGCCGACGTGCCCATGGCACTGCTTGGCGCGGACTTCCTGTGCGCTAATGGGCTCCTGGTCGACGTCAAGCGCAGACGGCTTGTCCAGGCCGAGACGTTCAGCTCGCTCGCATGTGCGTTGCCCAGCTCAACGAGCGGCTTGCCAAGCGGCTTGCCGAACGATTCGGTTCCGGCCACGTTGGTCTGTACGCTTCCGGCAGCGGACGCATTCACCCGCCTCCTCGCCGGCTTCCCGGCCCTCACGCGGCCCACCTTCTCGGCGGGGGCCGTCAAGCACGGGGTGGCCCATCACATCCCCACCGTCGAGCCACCGGTCTACGCCCAGGCACGCCGCCTCGAGCCGACGAAGCTGGCGGTGGCAAAAGCGGAGTTCGCTACCCTGGAGCGACTCGGCATCGTTCGGCGCTCAGAGAGCGCTTGGGCGTCGCCGCTGCACATCGTGCCGAAGCCCGGCGGGGGATGGCGACCGTGCGGGGACTATCGCCGTCTCAATGACGCCACGACTCCCGACCGCTACCCCGTCCCCCACATTCAGGACTTTTCCGCCCGTTTGGCGGGCAGGTCCTTCTTCTCGAAGGTGGACCTCATACGCGGCTACCATCAGGTCCCCGTCAGGCCGGAGGACGTCCCGAAGACGGCGGTCATCACGCCATTCGGACTCTTCGAGTTCCTGCGCATGCCCTTCGGTCTGAAGAATGCGGCTCAGGCGTTCCAGCGACTGATGGACAGCGTCCTGCGCGACTTGGATTTTGTCTACGTCTACCTGGACGATATCCTCGTCGCCAGCGCGTCCCGCGAAGAGCACCTACGCCACCTCCGCACGCTCTTCGAACGCCTGGGCCAGCATGGCCTGATTGTGAACCCCGCAAAGTGCCGGTTCGGCGCCGCCACAATCGATTTTCTGGGGCACCGTGTCACCAGGCACGGAGCCGTCCCCCTGCCGGCCAAGGTGGAGGCGGTGAAGGGGTTTCCGCGCCCCCGCACGATCAGAGGGCTGCAGGAGTTCCTGGGCATGGTGAACTTTTACCATCGGTTCCTGCCCCGTATCGCCCAGCTACTGCGCCCCCTGCACGAAGCTCTCCGAGGTAAGCCGGGCAAAGGCGACGTTACCTGGACCGAGCAGATGGACACGGCGTTCACGGGCGTGAAGCTCGCTTTGGCTAACGCCACCATGCTCGCGCACCCGGCGCCCGATGCACCGATCGCCCTCACCACCGATGCCTCGGACTACGCGGTGGGCGCGGTGCACGAGCAATGGGTGCGTGGAGCTTGGCAACCGCTGGCGTTCTTTAGCCGGCAGCTTCGCCCGCCCGAACGCCGTTACAGTACCTTCGACCGCGAGTTGCTCGGACTTCACTTGGCGGTCAGGCACTTCCGTCATCTGCTCGAGGGCCGGGCGTTCACTGCCTTCGTCGACCACAAGCCGCTGATCTTCGCGATGGGCAAGGTCACCGAGCCGTGGTCGGCCCGGCAGCAGCGTCACCTCTCGGCCGTGTCCGAGTACACGACGGACATCCAGCACGTCGCGGGGAAGGACAACCCGGTTGCGGATTGCCTTTCCCGGGCCGTCGCCCACGCAGTCCACCTCGGCATCGACTATGCCCGGATGGCAGCGGACCAGGCCGCTGACCCCGACGTCCAGGCCTTGCGGACCGCCGTCACGGGCCTCCGCGTCACCGAGGTGCCGTTCGACGGCGCGGGCGCGGCCCTCTTGTGCGACGTCTCCCTCGGGCGTCCTCGCCCCATTGTGCCCGCGGGCTGGCAGCGCCAGGTGTTTGACGCCATCCACGGCCTGTCCCACCCGGGCGCGAGGGCCTCCCAAAGGCTGATCGCCGACAAGTTCGTCTGGCATGGCCTCCGGAAGGCCGTCCGCGGCTGGGCCAGGACGTGCCTCGCGTGCCAGTGCGCCAAGGTGCACCGGCACACCCAGGCCCCGTTGGCCCCGTTCACGGTGCCGGAACGCCGGTTTGACCACGTCCACGTGGACCTGGTGGGACCTCTGCCCCCCTCGCGGGGTTTCACCTACGTCCTCACCATGGTGGACCGCACCACCCGGTGGCCGGAGGCCGTGCCCTTGGCGTCGACAACGGCGGCCGATGTCGCGCAGGCTTTCATCGCCACCTGGGTCGCCCGGTTCGGCGCCCCCTCAGACATCTCATCCGACCGCGGCCCCCAGTTCACCTCGGAGCTCTGGGGGGCGGTTGCGCAGGGGCTCGGGGTCCGGCTGCACCGAACCACGGCCTACCACCCCCAGGCTAACGGCCTGTGTGAGCGATTTCACCGCTCATTGAAGGCCGCGCTCCGGGCCACCCTCCGCGACGGCGGCTGGGTCGACAGGCTCCCCTGGGTCCTGCTGGGCCTCCGGACGGCGCCCAAGGAGGACCTGCGCGCATCCGCGGCGGAGTTGGTCTTCGGGCAACCGCTGCGGGTGCCGGGCGAGTTCCTCCCCGACTCCACGGCACCATGGTCCGCGGCACAGCAGCGCTCCGCTCTGCAAGAGACCGCCCAGAGGTTCGCCCCGGTGCCAACGGCATGCCACGGGCACCCACCGACGCACGTCGCCCCGGAGCTTCGCACGGCGGAGTACGTCTTCGTCCGCCACGATGCCCATCGGACACCACTGCGGCCCCCGTACGACGGGCCTTTCCGCGTGCTGGAGACCGGGGCGAAGCACTTCACCCTGGACATCGGCGGTACTCCTGACCGCGTTTCGGTAGACCGCCTCAAGCCGGCCCACCTCGATGTGGACCATCCACCGCCAGTGGCCCGACCCCCACGTCGGGGCCGCCCTCCTGCGGGCGGACCCCCGGCACCGCCCAGCCCCGCCGCCATGGCGCCCCCCGGTCCTGCACCCATCCCAGGGGCAGCCAGGGGCATCCCACCTGGTATCCCTGCACCCCGGACGCCGCCGATCGCCAGGGGGCGCTTCGGCCGGGTCATTCGTCTGCCCCGCAAACTGGCCCTCCAGGTGCGCGGGAATTCTGGGGGGGCGCGTGTGGCGGACACAAAAGCCCACTGGCGTGGTGACATCATTCCACGCACGAAGTGGGCGGTGGCCACGCCCGAGGGGTAGGCGTGGCCTCATGATATACACCGGGCGACCAGCCCGGAGGAGTTCAGTGTTACAGTGTAGTCTTACAATAAAGACATTTATATGTTACCGCTTGTCCGTTTCCTCCTTGCTCACAAGCAGCGCGCGTAACGCCGCGCTTTAATATAATTATCTCTGCCACCTAAGGTGGATGGAGGTGATGTTTTCACCCGTCTGTGTGTCTGTGAACAGGATATCTCAAAACGTTGTGGACGGATTCAGCTGCAATTTGGTTGGGATGCTGGGTATGTGACAAAGACGAAATGCTTCGATTTTGGTGAAGATCTGAATCCGGATCATATAATTTTTTTAAAGTGATTGTTCACCATTGAGAGATGGGGCCAAAAACTACATAGCGGGATATCTAAAAAAGTTTCGAACGGATTCGGGCGAAACTTGGTGCACAGGTTGGTTGGGTGTGTGACAAGGACAAATTGATTCGATGTTGGTGCAGATTCAAATCGTGATCCTGATCAGAGAATTTATAAAGTGACATTTCACCATTGAGTGATAGGACTAAAACTGATATGCAGCATGATATCTCAAAAAGTTATGGATGGATTCGGCCAAAACTTGGTGGACCGGTTTGGGTGTTTGACAAAGACGAATCATTTCAATTTTGGTGAAGATCCGAATCCGAAACTGGATACGAGAATTATTTAATATTACAAATAATTCTTTACCATTGATTGATAGGGACAAAAACGATACATAGCACAATATTTGATTATGACAAAATTTGTGAATGAGTTGATTTGGCGACAAGAACAAGCGAATAAATTTTGGTTCAGGTCAGAATCCAAATCCAGCCTATCAGTGGGATGCAAAATGTAAACTGTAGCTTGGTGGAGGTATGCGCTCTATCAAGTACTGTTCTAGTTGTAATATATATATATATATATATATATATATATATATATATATATATATATATATATATATATACACATACATACATATATATATACATATACTCTATATATACTCTATCCTTCTAACATAATACTCTTCTTACAGAAACCCAGTAAGCACGTAATGATGTTGGTGCTTGTAAATGCACAAGTGTGCAGGTGATTCACCATTTATAGGATGGAGATTTGTGACATGGGTAATGAAGGGCAACTGTGAATAGTGAAGAACGGGGGATTGCTCGAAGAATATGTGTGTGTGTGTGTGTGTGTGTGTGTGTGTGTGTGTGTGTGTGTGTGTGTGTGTGTGTGTGTGTGTGTGTGTGTGTGTGTGTGTGTGTGTGTGTGTGTGTGTGTGTGTGTCAGAGAGACAGAGAGAGAGAGAGAGAGAGAGACTGTGATTAGGCAATTGGGGGAAAGGGAGGGGTGTGGTGGGATGGGAGGGGGGGTAGGGAGAAGGGGTGAGTGCAAAGAAGGGTGTTTGGGAACGAGGAGGAAGAGGAGTGCAAAGGGAGAGATTGTGACAGGCACGTGTGCCTGGATGCTCTTTTAAGGTTCATACTTGAAGCTGCATCTGGGCTGGCCATTGGAGATTGCGACTGAGGTGTGTGAGCAGAGTATGGAGTAGGCCCTTGGCCAATTGCAGCATCCTGCATTTAAAAAATTGTCAAGGAAGAGGAAGACAAGCAGACCAAACAACACATGATATGCCTTTCGTGAAACACATCATAACACTTCAGTTTACTCAAAATATAAATGTGAATAAAAAGGTATACAATAATCACAAACAAAAGATGCATCCAAAACCCAGTGATGGCAGCCCAATAAGGGGCCATACATAAAATTCATTCAGAATAATAATAATAATTTGTTGGTGGGGAGTATTGGTATATATAATTTTCATGATATCTTATCTTATGTATTCATAATCATAATATAATTCAAGAAGTGTCCGTGTGTTTGATTTTTGAACACCTCTGAACCAGGGGATGGAATGAGTTGAAAACTGATGGTTGTACTTGGGGTGTGCCGAGGAAGGTTTGTATTTCATGTATCGTACTCTTTACAGAGCATTGCTGCTGCCAAAGCGGTTTCTTCACAGGTCATACAGGGTGGTTTGCCATTGCCTTCCCAGCATTGTACGTCCTTGCTCTATCCTTTTGAATGGCTGAGTGTCAAGCAACGAAGCGCAGGATGTACCACTTGCAAAGTCTTTGGTTATGACTCGGCCAGGGTCTTTGGGGTGAATTTGGCATGACTCGGCCAGACGCAGTAACCATTACACTATCGAGGCTGATATTTACGAGGTCCGACAATAGGGTTCCAGGATTAAAGCAATATCAAATTTTATTGTAAACGTAGCAAATATTTTTAGTGGTTGCCTTAAAAGTAATCTCCCTGGGAGTCAGTCCATACACCCTTGCCAACATCGCTGCCATGCTTTTTCAAAGCACTCTTGGGAGTCATTTTCTGAAAGACCATTTAGTTCATTGGTCATGGCTCTCTGGATCTCTTATATTGATGCAAAAAGAGTTCCTTTCATTGGAGTTTCGGATGTCGGTCAGATAAGACCAACATTTTCACATTTTCATCCGTTTTGGCAATCAATGGTCATCCCAACCGGGCGTCATCATTCACGTCCATTCTCCCTTTAGGAAACCTCTTGGCCAACCCAAACACACAGGATCTTGGCATTCCGTCTTCCCCATACACCAGCATAAACTTGTCGACGATATCTGTGCCACATTTGCTTACTTTTACCAAAAACTTGATGATTCTCCTCTGTTCCATAAATTTGTCGTTAATCTTCAGAACACCATTGCAACACTTGTAATTTTAACAAAACTCCTGTACAGCTACACAAAACAAATAATTGATACAACGGCTAACACAGTACTGACAGTAACTTTACGATGCACGTTTAATTGCAAAACCCAATATATGAGCCTGTCACCTTTCGAGAAAAAGAAAAAAAACATCAGTCCTGGAACTTTGTTGTTTATATGATCTCGTGACTATATATATATATACGTGTACATATACAGACGTGGCATTTAATATGGAATATTTTCTTTTTCTTGACTTGGGTTTACTTTCTGAACTCAGTATATCAATCTGGTGAGTTTCTTTTACCCTTCGGTGATGTCTTTGTTGAACGAGGAGGAAGAGGTCATGTCACTGTCTTTCGCAGCAAGAAGTCAATAACAGCATTATATCACAGGTGGCGTGACAAAATGTAAGGACAGGTACATTTGACGATTGGCTTCACAATCGGGCATATAAGGGTTGTTGCGTTCTGTATTAGTGGAAAACAACTGCTGCACGTCTACAAAAGTTATTGCCGCTTCCTCTGGAGATGGTCCATCAACTTGACAATGCTGTTTGTCATGGAATGGTGGCTTTACGAAATTCTGGCTTGAAACAGCGTGCTATTGCTTGGCAGTATGGCATCACTCAAGGTCAGGTATCAAAGATCCTGAAACGAAATGCTCAGACGGGTGTCCCTACTCCAATACCGAGGCCAGGACGTCCACGCAGAACCACAAGGAGAGATGATCGCCAGCTGCACCGGTTAGTCTGCAATGGCCGTATCAAGTCAGCCAATTGGCTTTGGGCTGAGTGGCAGCAACTGACAAATGTGCCTGTATCCAGGAGGCTAGTCAACCAACTACTGGTTCAAGCAGGCTATCGTGCCAGGCGTCCCCTGAGAAAGCCACGCCTGGCCAGACAACACAGCCAGCGCCGATTGCAGTGGGCCAGAGAGCACCATCAATGGCAGCCAGGACACTGGAATCACGTGACCTTCAGTGACGAGTCTAGATTTCTGGTCTATCGTCAAGATGGCCGCGTCCGCGTGCACAGACAAGTGCATGAAGCCCACAACGAAGATTGTATAGTGCCAAGAGTCCAAGCTGGAGGTGGTGGGGTGACAGTTTGGGCTGCTTTTTAATGCAGGGGGCAAAACTGACCTGGTTGTTCTGAATGGAAACCTGAACCAGTTCAAATACAGGGTCATTCTGGAAGAAACATTGCTTCCATTTGCTCGTGCAGCCTTTCGAGGAAACTTTGTCTTCCAAGATGACAATGCACGGCCTCATCGTGCTCGCATGATCCAACACTTTCTTGCTGACCATGGTGTAGAGCATATGGAGTGGCCTGCCATGTCCCCGGATATGAATCCGATAGAGAACTTGTGGGCAGAATTAACGCATCAAATCGACAACTTGGACCAGCAGCCTGCCTCTGTGCGTGAATTGCAGCAGACTATTGTCACTGCATGGCAAGCGATTCCTGTCCAAACCTTGGCAAATCTCGTGAACAGCATGCCTCAACGTGTACGTGCTCTCCTGAATGCTCGTGGGGGTTACACGAAGTACTGAACTGTAATTTTACTGTCCGTAATCCCAGTCATAATTTAGCTTTTGTTTTTGTTGAAATATTTTTTGGCTAATGTGCAAAATAAAGAGATACTTCTGGAAAACGTACAGAAGTTTAACACAGTACTGTCCGTGAATTGAGTTCGATATCAGTTTACATCACTTTCAAGGATCAATTTATTTGCTTCGAAATGTCAAATGTGGTTTTTGTTTCTTTTAAAGGTCACATTAACAAAATCTAGAATAATTTCAACATAATTCCAATGAACTTTTGGTTGTAAGTCATCTTGAAAAGTAAGTTCACCCCCACAAAAAAAATATTCCATATTAAATGCCAAGTCTGTATATATAATTATATATATATATATATATATATATAAAATGAATGGATGAATGATCGTTTTAAGGCCATTTTTCCCCGCTAAAGCGGGGGTTAGCCTTGCGGGCCCCATGACAATCATGGTTCCCTGTTTGAGGCAATGTTTTTATGGCCGGATGCCCTTACAGATGCCAACCCTTGGTCACGCTCTTACGATGCGCAGGGATACCGTGTACCTATTCTAAATCGGGGTACACACCGTGATCATTCATCCCAGCAAGCTGGTACTCAATTTGCCGACCTCGGAAGGATGACAGGCTGAGTCAACCCCCCTGGCGTTAATTCAGCAATCGACCGGGATTCGAACCCAGGATCCTAGGATCCCAAGCCGGCACCCTAACCGCTAAGCCAACACCAGGCTGTATGTATGTATGTATGTATGTATGTATGTATGTATATATGTATGTATGTATATATATATATATATATGTATGTATGTATGTATGTATGTATATATATATGGGTGTTTTATATATATGTATATATAAAAATATATATATATATATACATTTATATGTACAGTAATACCCCGGCCTACGTCATTAATTGGTTCCATAAGCCGTGACATAACTCAGTTTTTGACGTAAACCGGGCATAATGCCGTTTAGCTCTGTCACGAGCCTCGATCTTGTATACAAAAAAAAAAAAAAAAAAACGCCTTAAAAATGCCTTAAAATGAAGACAAACACCATAAACCTAGAGTAAATAACTCGTGAAAGTATATAACTATCGCTAAACCTTAAAGAACACTACAATCAGATTTTAGTCATTTTTTAATGAGTAATGAACACAATTAATAAATGAATTTGTAAAGAATAATAAATAAAATTAATAATATTATGTTATTCACCTTAAACATGGTGTCTCTTCTGAACACAAAAAACACATTTTAGCCATATTTTTTAAAGAGTAATGAACACTATGTGTGGGGCTTCTTCGGCGACTCATCAAAACTAGTAGAGGCCTTGCATTTCTCGACATTAAGTAGGAACTGATCCAAAGTCCCTTGAATTGTGCGCTTATTCTTCTCAGTTAAGATGGTCCTATACGGGAGAAAAAGGTCGCTGGTGCCATTCATCATTTTTGCGAAACGCTCGGCGTTTGGGTCTTGTGCCTCAAATATTGCAAGACACTTGGAGAGGTGATAAAAACCTGCATTTCGGCTTTGGTGAATTTCCTTGGCTCTGGTTCTGGAAGCTCATCCTCTTCGCGGCACTCTTCCTTCAACGCCATTCAGTCCTCATTAGTTAAAGGCTGCTTGTCTGCCTCGATCAAACCGTCGAAATCCTCCTCCTCCAAGTCCATCTCCAGGTCAGCGCTGAGGGAAACCAAGTTTTTAGACACAACCCTGACTGGCGCATCAAACCCCGTGAAATCATTAACAAGGTGGGGGCACAAACGCTTCCACACCCCATTCATCGCCGACTGCGTAACCTCCAACCATGCAGCATTGATGTTAAGCACTGCCTGGTAGATGTTATAGTTTTTCAAAAACTGACGGATGCTGATGCCTTCCTCCTCCGACGTTGCATCGACAGCCTGACGAAGAGTGCGGCGGAGATAGTAGCGCTTAAAAAGCGCTATCACACCCTGATCCATAGGCTGGATAAGCGATGTGGTGTTGGGTGGCATGTACACCACCTTCACATTGGGGTCGAAATCACCGAGGTTAGTGGGATGGCCAGGTGCATTGTCCAAAATCAGCAGCAATTTAAATTGAATTTTCTTCTCTCGACAATAGCTCTTGACAGCCGGGATGAAATGATTGATGAACCATTCTTCAAAAATTATGACGGTTACCCATGCCTTCATATTATTCATCCAAATGACGGGAAGAGACGCCTTTGGGATGTTCTTAAGTGCACGGGGGTTCGCCGCATGATACACCAAGGGGGCTTCAGCTTGAAGTCGCCGGTGCAATTACCCCCAAGCATTAGCGTTAGCCGCTCCTTCGCGACTTTGTAGCCTGGCATGGTCTTCTCCTCCTTCGAGATAAAGGATCTGTCGGGCATCCTCTTCCAAAAAAGGCCCGTTTCGCCCACGTTGAAGATCTGCTCCGGCAAGCATCCCTCGTCCTCAATGATCTTCTTCAATGTGGCAGGAAATTCCTCGGCGGCTACGGTGTCGGCAGCTGCGGCTTCACCCTGAATCTTGACGTTGTGCAAGCCGAAGCGCCGTTTAAAGCGTGCAAACCATCCAGAGCTTGCAACGAAGGTTGTGTCCTTATCCTCCGGGTACTTCTTCAGAAGATCCTGGAACAAAGACTTCGCCTTCTCCTGTATCAGCAGCTGGCTCGTTGGTATTCGTTCATGGGTCTGGCATTCGATCCACAACGAAAGGAGTCTCTCCATCTCGTCGAAAATCTGACCCCTCTTCACATTCATGACAGCAGTCTTAGCCAACGGCGCTTTTTCAGTGACGTATACGAGAATATGTTCCCTATCATGAATGATGGTCGATACCGTCGACCGTGGCAGCCCTAAGGCATGCGCTATCACTGACACTTTTTCACCTTTTTCATACCTTTCAATCAGATTTAACTTATCTTCCATCGTAAC
>NW_027617947.1:0-15000 GCF_964187855.1 Myxine glutinosa | reverse complement strand
CCAAAAGGGTGCTGATGGGATCAATGAAGCTAGTGTTCGGAGAGGTGACACCATTGCTGTGACTGCTGGCTGTAAAGTGCATGTGAACTGTCGCAAAATGTACACAAACAGTATAGAAATTGATCTTCATTTAAAGAGGAAACAGAGTGGTGAATCCAGTACCACTAAAAGGAGTACTAGGGTTTCTGAAGGTCCGTTCAATAGCAAAACTGATTGCCTTTTCTGCGGCACTAGTGTTCAGGAAGGAAGTGCAGACTATAGTTATGTGAAAACTGATATCTTTGCAAAGAAAATATTGCTATGCTGTGATAACCGGCAAGATGAGTGGTCTTTCAAGGTCAAAGGTAGAATTGAATACTATCATAGGGATCTACACGCTGCAGACTGCGTGTATCATCAAGATTGTAGCAGCCATTTCAGGTGTGGCCGTCATATACCCCTGCAATTTCAGACAGATCCTGATCCAAACCGGAGGAAATCTGCAAGGCCAAAAGATGAAGACCAAGAACAAGCCTTCTCAAAGATGTGTGCATACCTTGCAGCGAATGATGAAGAACAGCTGACTGTTTCTGACCTTAGGTGTAAAATGAAAGAGTATTTGTCTAAGGCCGATTCCCTCCCCTATGGTAATCAATACCTAAAAAGACACCTGAAGGAACGGTATGGGAACTGCATATATATTGCAGAAGGAGAAGGTTTCGATGACATAGTGACAATGAGAGAGAAAACATCACACATCCGTATATTCAAATTTCTGATGGAGGGCACAGGACTTAAGGACATTCCAGAGGTAGTCTATGGTGGAAATGCCATAGCCCATATGATGACAGGTGTGGAAGTGTAACTCATTGATTGGGACTGGTAACGAAGCAGATAGACGATTTCGTAAATGAATGTCAGGAATGTGCACGAACGTGGTAATCTCTTGTTCACCTGGTCACAGCCCCAGGCTAGAGCACCCTCCTATTGAGGCAAATGTGACTCCCAGCAGGGGGGGAGCGAACCGGCTCCGTAAGGCTAGCGGGATGACTGAGTAACATTTCTGCGGAGAAGGGATTAAGATTTAGCGCATGGAGGATTAACTCGAGTGTGCCGATATAAACGAGGACAAACTTTGAGTCAAGAGCACTTGCCGGGAGAGTCTCTGACGGAAGGAATGAGTACGGGGCTGCGCAGAAACATCAGCCGAACCAGAAGGACCATGCGGATAGAGTTATCTGGTACATTGAGTTAACGGTAGTTATTAGTATTTGAAACAAGTGAACTAGTAGTTAATAAAGTCTTGATCTTTTGTAAACCTGTTTCCGGTCATTGGAGTCTTGAGTCCCAAACACACTTCCACGACACAGGCAAATCGGTTCAGAGAGCATTCCGTGGCCATCTTCTTGTAGACAAATGTCTTAACCGTATGATAGTGTCAGAGATGGCAGATGATAGTCCCGAATTTGCAGCAATGGTTGAAGAGTCTGAAGGGATGTATACTGCATTATTGAACGGTGAGATGACATTAGAAACTGTGTTCACCTCAGAGACCCTCGGTCGAATAAACGAAGAGCTGGAGAAAAGGAAGATGGAACTGGGTGCTAGGTCCAAGACAAGTCAATTGTGGTTGAATTACCAAAGCATGGTAAAAGTTGCTATGTCACTGATAAAGGCAGATCGAACAGGTTCTTGGCTGATGCACCTACGCGCCGTTTCTGACTGCATTCCGATATTCGCCACAGCTGGGCATTACAGTTACCTGAAATCAGCATACGTCTATGTCCAAGAGATGGGTCAGCTTGATATCAACCACCCAGACATGTTCAGAAAATTCGAAAAGGGTTTTCATGTTATCCGTCGCAGCAGCCAGTTATGGGCAGGCCTCAGTTCAGATCTTGTCATTGAGCAGACGTTGATGAGGTCGTTGAAGACCACTGGAGGTCTGACACGCGGAAGCGGCATGTCTGAAGAGCAGAGAGCCCTTTGGACCATGTCAAGCCCCATAACATCAGAGTACAATATCGCAATGCAGGAGTTCACAAACCTGTCATACACGACATCTGAACAGCACAAGGATTTGACGGAGTACTACGACTACTACCTGTTGACCGTGCCAACTTGAAGAATGTGACAATCCACATAACAAGTTTCTTCCAGAGGAGTCGGAGGATGACGATGAATAGCGACTAACTGTATAAGACAACAAATGCCTAATGGGCTGGTAAACCTGGCTTACTGGATTACCTGATTACTTTGTGCTTATTTAAGTAATTTTGATGATTTCCTGGGTGCCTTAAACCTAGGTATACACACTGAAAATATCTCTCTAGGTTGACTACTATTCGACAGAGCCATTTTAGTGGATCAGGATGTCACCTTGGGATGCCATTTGGACTTGTCAATAAATAATTAACTGATGGTAATTTTATTGATTCAATTGGATTCCCTGGGCCCTAAAACCGAGGGTTAGACACCAAAACCACCTTTCTAGGTTAAATAATAATTGAGATATGGCCATTTTAAGCTCCCGGCGGCCATCTTGGACGCCATCTTGAAAATGACCCCTTTCCGGAAGTCAGATGTTACTAGATTTTTAGTATGTTATTTAGCATGCCCAATGGTACCAGAATCCATTGAAAAACCTTTTGTATCCATTTTTGGGGGGTTAGGTGAGTTTTTTTCGTATATTGACCCTACTACAATAGTACTTTGTATGTATGATGAGTTCCCCCATTTTAGAAAAGCATAGGTATTGCAACAGATTAACCGAAAGTAATTCAAAGTAGTATAATAGTGAGAATTTGGTTACATATCCATTGCATGTAAAAACTGCATTGAGCCTGTGACCCGATAACATCACCAAACTCTTGGTATCTTCATTTGAAATGCTTTGCCAAGCCTTTACTGGAGCCATACTCAGTTGTTGTTTGTTTTGGGTGTTTCTGACTTTCGTCTCCTCTTCAGCAAGTGAAATGCACCATTGGGTTTAAATCAGGAGATTGACTTGGCCAGTCTGAAACCTTCCAGTTTTTTCCCCTGATGAACTCCTTGGTTGCATTGCCAGTGTGGTTTGGGGCATTGTCTTGCTGCATGATGAAGCACTACCCAATGAGTTTGGAGGCATTTTCTTGTACATAGGCAGACAAAATGTTTCTGTACATTTTTGCATTCATCTTGCTGCTGCCATCATGAGTTACATCATCAATAAAGATGAGTGAGCCAATTCCAGAGGCAGCCATGCAAGCCTAAGCAATGACACTACACCTTCAATAAAATGAAACACAAATGATTTAAAAGCAAATACGGCACGGACGAAAATAAATGTTGAGGTAAACTAAATTATATTTTGAGGTACCACCACGCAGTTACGAATACAACACAGAAGGAAGAAATAAATCAAAAATACAATCCCCCCTTGGCCAGCGCTTAGCTTTGCCTCACTGAACCCTTTTAGAAGGTTGGTGGCTGCTGAAGCTCGATGCCACACAGGCGGGAACTTTGCAAGATGGTGACAGCCGACGAAAAGGCCTGTGCGTCCAAGATGCCCAGAGCCGTGGGATGAGTCTTGAAGACGGCCCGCTCTCTTTTTGTGTCTCAACCAGTCTTAGCCTTAGTCTTAGCCAGTCGCCGACTGGGCATCCTCCGTCGTGCGAAGTCCTTCCTCGGCACACCTGAGCTCCTCACCACATACAAGGCTTTCATCCGCAGCTCAATGGAATACTGTTCTCCCCTATGGGCCGGTGCTCCTGCCTCACACCTAGCTCGGCTTCACGCTGTTGAAACCAAAGCTTTCAGAATTATTGGAATCTCCCGCGATGAAGCTATCTCTGAGGGCCTTTCACTCACTCACCGCAGGCAGGTAGGTGGTCTTTCTGTCTTCTACCGACTCCTCTCCGGCCTTGCACCCCCAGCTCTCTCTGTGCTCTGTCCCCCAAATATTCCTACAGGTCGCACAAGATCTGCCAGCAACCCTCTGATGGTTAAACTGCCGAAATCTCGGCTCTCTGCTCACCTTCACTCTTTCATTCCTCTTTTCTCCCGCCTCTGGAACAAACTCCCTCACTCCCTTCAATCCCACTCCTCCCTCCAGGTCTTTAAAACAGCTGTTCACCACCATCTCTTATCTTCCCCCATCCAAAACCTTGATCTTTTCTACCCCCGCTAATTCACCCCAGATCCACGTTGTTTGAAATTCCAACTTATTTCCTGGAAGTCCTGGCAGTGTCCATATGTTTTATACCTCTCCCACCGCCCCCTTCCCACGCCCCCCCCCCCCCCCCCCCAAAGCCCTCGCCCTCTCTCAGATCTCTCGATGTCTCCATGTCTCTCGGTCCCTGCTCTCAAATGTTGTGTTTGTGTCCTTCCCCCTCTCTCCCCATCTTGTCTACCGCTCCCTATGTTATATGTTTTATGTGTCGGTTTGTCTTTCTGTGTGATTAATGTTCGCTCTTTCACGAGCCTCGATCTTGTATACAAAAAAAAAAAAAAAAACGTTTCCCGGGAAGGACAGCGCGGCTAAACAGCGCCCACTCAGAGCCCAGCAGTCCAAGGCTCCTTGCGATCGTCGCACCATCCGCTCTCCTTCAGCACGCACCAAAGAAAAAATATGGCCAAGCCTTCTTGTTCCTAGCAAGCAGAGCTCACGCTCTTCTTCTTCAACTCGTGAGCCAATAGTCAAGCTTCTTGCTGGCCCTGTGCTCTCCCTCACCGGACCAATCGCGTCACTCGGGAGGCGTGGGCTGCCGGTCCTGTTCCCCACGCCCCTTGCACTGCACGGTCGCTCCACCTCCCCTGGGCGGGTCCTTTTTTCAATATCAGCTCCATGGGGGCAGACTGTTTGGCCGGCTCCTGCTTGGCTTGGCTGGTAGTTGTTAAAAATGTTAGGAAAGACTACAGAGGGTTTGACAAACAGGGGAAACTTGCCTTACACCCTAGAACTATTTAGCACGGCATCGGCATCATCTTCCGTATGATGCACATTTAAACAACCTCAAGCTACATTTTCCGTACTTATGTACACCGAAATGCTCCTTCACGTTACGCGGTCCATGCTATTTCTGATACAATTCTACCTTTCCTATGGTATTCTTTTACCTTCCCCCATAAACGTAACAATATATATTATATATATACATACATATGATAAGTATTTGTGCATATATTGTACATATGCGCACGCATGCACACCCACAACATTTCATGTGGCAAAACAAACCTCGGCAGCAAGAGAACAGAGCTGGGAGGCGCCTGGCCCATCTGCAACTCGTCCCCCATCTCCTGGTCCTGAAGTTGTAACAATGACAGAAATAATATCGGAAAAACAATGAGTGAAAATGCGAGAGCACCAAAGTAACAATGATGTGCAGTCATTTATTATAAAATCAACATTTTAAACTTGGGAGCAAATCCTTCATCCTCAAACTTTTCTATCATCTAATCAGAAATCGAGAACAATCCTGATGAGATTTTCAGCTAATGTGAAAACTTATATCCACTTTCATAAAATGAGTGAGCACCTGCCAGATAAAACATGTAATTAATTAATAAATATTTATGAAATCAACAAACATGTCTGTGCAATCTACTCTTGCACAAAAGTTTGGAATGCCTTTTGTCATGTTAAAAAGTTTAAAAATAAAAAAAAATAAAAAAAAATTATTTTGGTGTGTTGTTGGTTGTTATCTCCATTTGCGGGTTTCAGAAGATGGAACAAAGTCCATCCAGGTTTTGAAGTATCCACTTTCATTTCGGTAAGGTCCATGGCACCACCTGACTCCCCCCTCCTTCCAGAAGCGGAGGGAGGGGAGGAGTGTCAGGATTCATGGATCAAACTGTGAAGTTTTCTTGTTCTCAAAGTTTTGATGCAAGGATTCTTTTCAGGATTGTCACCGAGCCCCAAAGAGCTTCCAAATGTAGTTCATTTGTATTCATATTCCCAAAGAAGGCTTTCAAGATCTTGTAATGTTCTTCTTCATCATTCCCATTGCTCCGATAATCACTGGTACAACTTTGGCGCTCTTCTGATTCCAGAATCATTGCACTTCATTTTTTAGGTCTTGGTACGTGCTCAATTTCTCGATATCTGCATTGTTTAGGCCAAAATTGCTGGGTACTGAAACCTCAATGAGTAATGCCATATTTTCCTTTTTGTACCGCATTACAATATCCAGTCGCAGTAATTTGTTTGCTATGGTGACGCTCGATGGGATCATCAGGTCATATGTGAGCGTTACTTCCTTGTTCTCAAGTATTGCTTTTTGTTCATGATTCCATTAATTTTCTAGGACTTGGACTGACATTTTTGCAGATGCACCGGTGATACTCTAGATACCTTCGTGTGCCTTTGTGTGAATCAGCATTGGTATTGTTAACTGATGAAAAGTCTCAGTATTGAGCTGAGAAAATTGGAGTTACAGATTCAGAGTACACCGGGCCTTCAGAAAGTATTCACACCTCTTGGCTTTTTTCACATTTTGTTACCGTTACAGCCTGAATTTAAAATGGATTAAATTGAGATTTGTCACCAATCCACACATAATACTCCATAATGTAAAAGTGAAAACACGTTTTTATAAATTTTTACAAATTTCTTGAAAATGAAATGCAGAAATATCGAATTTACACAAGTATTCAGCCCCTTGCATCCATATTTGTAGAAGCGCCTTTGGCAGAAATTACAGCTTTGAGTCTTCTTGGGTATATCTGTATCAACTTTGCACATCTGGATTTGAGGAGTTTCTCCCATTCTTCCTTGCAGAATTGCTCAAGCTCTGTCAAGTTGGATGTGGAGCATCGGTGAACAGCAATCTTCTAGTCTTTCCAGATTCTCAATAGGATTCAGATTCTCAATAGGATTCAAGTCTGGGCTTTGGCTGGGCCACTCAAGGACTTTCAGGTTCTTGTTCTGAAGCCATTCCAATGATGCTTTGGTTGTATGCTTGGGATCATAGCCATATTGGAATGTAAATCTTCCCCAGAGTCGAAGGTCTTGTGGACACTGAAGCAGGTTCTCCTCAAGGATTTCTCTGTATTTGGCTCCATGCATTGTTCCCTCTATCCTGACAAGTTTCCCAGTCCCTGCCGCTGAAAAGTATCCCAATAGCATGATGCTGCCACCACCATACTTCACAATAGGGATGTTATTCGACGTGTGATGAGCCGTGCTCGGTTTCCACCATATGTAGTGCTTTGTATTCAGGCCAAAGGGTTCAATTTTCACCTCAACCGACCACAGAATATTTGCCTAATGCTTTCAGTCTTTAATGTGAGTTTCGTTTCTCAGGCGTGATTGCCGTCTGACCACTCTCCCATAAAGCCTAGATTTGTAAAGTCCTGCAGAGACTGTGCTCATTGGGTTCTTGGTTGCCCAACTGACCAAGGTCCTTCTTGCCCAGTCGCTCATTTTGGTCAGACAGCCAGATCCAGGAAGAGACTGGGTCGTTCCATATTCTTTCCATTTCCTAATGATGAGGCTCAAGGTGCTCTTGGGAATTTCCAACACTCTAGAAATTGTTTTATACCCTTCCCCAGATCTATGCCTCCTCCCAATTCTCTCAGTTATTCTCTCAGTTCCAGTTCCTTCGAGAAATCTTGATTGAAATAGAAAAACAAGGCTGAAATCTTGATTCATCACTCCACAGAACTATCTGATAGCAGTGTAAATGGCTGTTCCCATATTCGGCCAAAACGTGCAATCCGTCCTGAATGTTTTTTAAATAATAGAGGCTTCTTAGCACATCTTCTTGAGGCAAAACCAGCATCAGTAAACATTATTGTGATGGTCCTTCTGCAAACAGTCTTGTTTTCAGCAGTTCTGAACTCCTCTGACAGGTTCCACAGGCTTTTATTTCTTTCCTGGAAAACTAAGAATTTCAGTCAACTGTCATCATTACTTGTAGTGGCTCTAGGCCTGCCAGATCCCTTCTTCCTTGCAGTAGAACCAGCTTCTTTTTTTTTTTTTGGTATACAAGATCGAGGCTCGTGTAAGAGCTAACATTAATCACAAAAAAACAAACTGACACATAAAACAGATGATAAAGGGAGCGGGAGACAAGATGGGGAGCGAGAGAGGGAAGCACACAAGTACATTTGAGAGCAGGGACAATGGGAGACCTGTGGGAGGGAGAGGGCTTGGGGGGAGGAGGCATGGGAACGGGGGAGGGGTACAAAACACGTGGACACTGCTAGGGCTTCCAGGAAAGAAGTCGGTATTTCAAAAAAGTTGATCTGGGGTGAATTAACAGGGGTAGAAAAGATCAAGGTTTTGGAAGGGGGAAGATAAAATATGGAGGTGAACAGCGGTTTAAAAACCTGGAGGGAGGAGTGGGATTGAATAGAGTGAGGGAGTTTGTTCCAAAGGCAGGAGAAAAGGGGAATAAAAGAGTGAAAGTGAGCAGAGAGCTTTCTGGAACTGTCGACCTATTCTCTTTGTGGTAGGCAAAAAGGGATGTTCTCTTTCTTCAGGTGCTTGTGGATTTCATATGACTTGCCCGCTTGGCAAAGACAAGCAATAAGATTTTTAATATACATCCGTGCATCAGCATGCAACCTCTTTCTTTGGATGCATTTCTAAATTGAAACACAATAAGCATGACCTGCAGTCCTACACTAACTGTACAAGTCACAAATTAGACCAATTCAGGCACTACAGATTTATTTTTTTTGTATACAGAATTGAGGCTCGTGTAACAACTAACACAATGAACATGAAAACATGCACAAACACATAAAACATACAATGAAGGGAGCGGGAGACAAGAGGCAGAGAGAGAGGGAAGCACACAAGCACAGCAGAAGAGAACTGGGACATCAGTAGATCTGTGCAAGGGGGAGGGCTGGGGGAGGAGGGAGGAGGTGCATGGTATAAAGCAAATGAACACGACTAGGAATTTCAGGAAACAAGTTGGGGAATGAAAGAGGCAGATTTGTGGTGTTTTAACGGGGGTCGAAAAGATCAAGGTTTTGGATGGGGGGAAATAAGAGATGGTGGTGAACAGCTGTTTTAAAGACCTGGAGGGAGACGTGGGATTGAAGAGAGTGTGGGAGATTGTTCCAGAGGTGGGAGAAAAGAGGAATGAAAGAGTGAAGGTGAGCAGAGAGTCCTGATTTTGGCAGTTTCACCAGAAGAGGGTCGCAGGCAGATCTTGTGCAACCTGAAGGAATATTATGGCGACAGAGCACAGAGAGAGAGCCGGGGGAGCAAGGCCGGAGAGGAGTCGGTAGAAGACAGAAAGACCACCAACCTGCCCACGGTGAGAGAGAGAAAGGCCCTCAGAATCAGCTTCATCGCGGGAGATTTCAATGATTCTGAATGCTTTGGTTTCAACCGCGTGAAGCCGAGTTAGGTGTGAAGCATGAGCACCAGCCCAGATGGGAAAGCAGTACTCCATTGAGCTGCGAATGAAAGCTTCTTATGTGGTGAGGAGCTCAGAAATGCACAGAAAGGACTTCGCATGACAGAGGATTCCCAGAAGGCGGCTGGCTTTGGAGGCCAGCTTGGAAATGTGGTTTTCCCCAGGAAAGATCATGGCAGATAAAGAGACCCAAAAGCTTGAGTGACAGAACTTCTTCAAGAGGATTGTTGAGAAAGTACACTGGAACCCCACTATAACGAACACCAGTATTACGAACTTCCGGATATAACGAACGAACTTCCTGTCCCCCGCATATTTAATGAGATTATATTGTTCAACGTAAGGCAAATCAATATGGCTACACCGTCCCGTAAACGCAAGATCTTGTCAGTTGAAGACAAGCTCCGTATCATTGATCGTCTCAGTCTTGGTGAGAAAGCAGCAAACCCTTCCAGAGAATACGGAATTCCTAAGAGCAGCATATCAACGTTCAAAGGAAAGGAAAAGGAGTTACGGGAATTTGTCCACGTAAGATTATGGGTGGACGTCGATGAAGACGTTCCCGTGACCAGTTCGATGACCGATGAAGAAATTATCGCCTCCGTTCGTGAAACAACACTGCAGTGTGACATCGAAAGTGACTCTGATGACACCAATGAACCATCCAGTCGACAGCAACCGACAGTCGGTTTTGAAGGGCAACCAGTCGACAGCATTAAAGCTTTACAGCTCCGTCAGCTATTATCTTATGCATGCAAAGAAAACGCCACCTCCAAGAGTAAACAATCCAAGATTACCAGTTTCTTCACACAGTAAATTGAACATTCGGTGAATATGACATGTACTTGAACATTTTATTTATACATGAACTTTTAAACAATGACACAACAGCAATGCTTTTTTAAGTTTTTTATTCGTACAATCGAACAATAAAATGTACATGAATGAACAATACAAAGAGTTTGTTGTTTGGCATATGAATACGTGTGATAGTATGGTGATTCGTACATTATTCAGTATTACGAACACTTCAAAATAACGAACTTTTTTTATGTCTCCCGAGCAGTTCGTTATATCGGGGTTACAGTGTATATGGGAGGGTTGTCCAGTCGATCTTTTCGGAGAGACAAAGTGAGAGTGAGATTTGTCAGGATTGAAAGACATGTTCCACTTATTTGACCAGTTTGTGATTTTGTCCAGGTCTGCAGAGAGTGAAGATGCTGTTGCTGCCGATCGGAGGGATGAGATATGGCGCGACAGAGGGTGGAGTCATCAGCAAAGAGATAGATGTGATTTTCCAGAGAGTCGGAGAGATCATTAATGAAGACCAGAAAAAGCACAGGGCCCAGAACACTGCCTTGAGGAACTCCAGCCTGAACAGGAAGGGGAGATGAGAGAATTGCATTCAGGGCCACACATTGACTGCGACCACAGGAAGTCTGCAAGCCATGCGTGGAGGTTTCCATGGATACCATAGGAAGAGAGTTTGGTGAGCAGACCGTATCAAAGGCATGTGATATGTCAAAGGAAAAAGCTCTCATTTCCTGTTTTGCATTGAGAACCTCCATCCATTGTTGAGACAGCAGAAGCAGCATGTCCAGAGTAAAATGACCTGGTCTGAATCCAAATTGATGATCTGAGATCAAGCCATTGGAGAAGAGGAAGGATTTGATGTCAGAAGCGATAATTGATTCCATGACCTTGCTGATGATTGGGAGCAAGCTGAATGGTCTGTAGTTGCAAGGATGTTTTTGCACCTTTTTTGTGTAAAGTGGGAATATTGGCCGATTTCCAAGCAGATGGCAGATGACCTTGAGCAAAAGAGACGGTAAAGAGAACAAAGAGGGTGATACAGCTTGCAATCATCAGCTTTTTCCACAAGAAGTAGAGAATCTATTTCCACAAGTGGAGCACGACGGCTCGGCAATGAGAGCTTGCAATCATCAGCCTTTTTGCCACATTGTGTCATGTCGAGCTGGCCCTAGATCGGTTGACGACCCACTCACTGCCCCAGGGTGCAAGAGTTGATGAAAAGAGCTCAGTGGCACCTCAGGTTGCACTGTGTGACAGCTCTGCAAAGTTGATTTGAAATTTCCATGTTGGATCCTGCTGCTAAATGATTTTTTTTTTTTGGGTTTTGATTGATTCACCAATGCAAATAGACAGTTTTCTTTTTTCTGTCTGTATAATGTATTTGTTACTTTGTGAAAATATGTATATTTTAAACTTGATATTATTAGTCCTTGGACTGCAGTCATGTACATTTTTTTCTTTGTTCAAATAAAACCGAATTGAATTGAATTGAATTGAATTGAATATAGAGCGGAACAGCAGGATTTTAGAACCCGTGGCTGATGCCATCTGGTCCAGTTGCAGAATCAGGGTCGAGGTTTGACAGAAACTTCTCCACCTTGTCAGGACAGAAGGACACAGAGTCCAGGAGCAGTTGAGTTCGACTGGGTAAGGTGGGAACAGAGAGAGATGGGTTTGGACACAAGATTTGAGGCAAACACAGAGTTGAGGCATTCGCTTTGTCACGTGCGGTGTCAACTGTGTAGACATTTGAGGTAAGGGAGGATGGAGGGGGAACAAACACAGAAAACGGATTTGACCAGACGCCACCAGGATTTGGAGGAAGGAGACAGGTTTGAGAGTTCATTCTTGAGTGTGGAGAGATAGTGCTTCCTGGCACTCCTGAGGGTAGACACACTTGTTCCGAGCTTGGTGGAGGGAACTGAGATGGGCCTTCAGTTGGATTAGCCTTACAAGAGGCAAAGTCAAGTTGTTTCAGGGCAACTGTCTCACCACAAGATTCAGTACAACCTTGGACGGTAGGAAGGGTATGACAACTGCTCCATATCAGGATACGAAGACTGGGTATGAAGACGAGATGGAATAAATCCTCTCTATCTTTGTTTTGTTTCTTTGTCTCTATCTTTGAATTAATCCTCTCTATCTCTTTGCTGATGACTCCACTCTCTGTCGCTCCATTCCTCATCCCTCAGATCGGCAGTCTGCAGCCTCCTCACTCTCTGCAGACCTGGACAAAATCACAGACTGGGCAAACAAGTGGAACATGTCTTTCAATCCTGACAAATCTCACACTCTTACGATGTCTCTCCGAAAGACCGACTGGACAACCCTCCCATCCACTTTCTGAATAATCCTCTCCAAGAAGTTCTGTCACTCAAGCTTTTGGGTCTCACTATCTGCCATGATCTTTCCTGGGAAAACCACATTTCAAATCTGGGCTCCAAGCCAGTCGCCAACTGGGCATCCTCCATCGTGCGAAGTCCTTCCTTGGCACAACGGAGCTCCTCACCACATACAAGGCTTTCATCCACAGCTCAATGGAATACTGCTCTCCCCTCTGGGCTGGTGCTCATGCCTCACACCTAGCTCGTCTTCATGCTGTTGAAACCAAAGCGTTCAGAATCATTGGAATCTCCCACGATGAAGCGAACTCGAAGGGCCTTTCACTCACTCACCGCAGGCAGGTTGGTGGTCTTTCCGTCTTCTACCGACTCCTCTCCGGCCTTGCCCCCCCCCCCCCCCCAGCTCCCCTCTGGCCTTGCCCCCCCAGCTCTCTCTGCGCTCTGTCCCCCAAATATTCCTACAGGTCACACAAGATCTGCCTGCAACTCTCTTATGGTTAAACTGCCAAAATCAAGACTCTCTGCTCACCTTCACTCCTTCATTCCTCTTGTCTCCCACCTCTGGAACAAACTCCCTCACTCTCTTCAATCCCACTCCTCCCTCCAGGTCTTTAAAACAGCTGTTCACCACCATCTCTTATCTTCCCCCATCCAAAACCTTGATCTTTTCTACCCCTGCTAATTTCACCCCAAATCCACTTTTTTGAAATACCAACTTCTGTCCTGGAAGTCCTTGGTGTCCTTGTGTTTTATACTCCTCCCACCCCACCCCTCCCCCCCTTCCCACGCCTCCTCCCCCCCAAGCCCTCTCCCTCCCACACATCTCCCGATGTCCCTGCTCTCAAATGTTGTGTTTGTGTGCTTCCCCTTCTCTCCCCATCTTGTCTACCGCTCCCTCCTTTTATATATTTTGTTTGTCTGTTTGATTTGTTTGTGAAATAAATGTTAGCTCTTTCACGAGCCTCGATTCTATACATACAACAACAACAAAAAAAAATCTGCACATGAGAGAGAGCAGGTTTCTGTCGAAGAATTCCAGGAAAAGTAGATATCAGAGGCAGTAGAGATGGAGATCAGTCCAGATGATTGATGGCTGCTTGAAGACCGTGCCAGTCGGCCTGAGTGAAATGCCAGACTCGTCGACGCTGAGGATGTTCTCTGAGAATGGCCAGAGAGATGTCCACTTTTACAAGCAAATGATCAGATGAACCGATTGGAGCAGAAGAGAAGCAGACAATGCACTAAACAGTCAAAAAAAGATGGCAATACCCTTAATATCAGAAAAATCACATTGTGACACCCTGAAATGCATTGCAGATATTTAAAGTGTACTTCCAAAAGAAAATATTTTTTTGAATCTTTTTTGAGACATAACTCAAAATAGTCTTATCTTCCTTTATTGTGTGTAAAATTTCATATATTTTGTCTTACATGATGTATATATATATATATATATATATATATATATATATATATATATATATATATATTGTTGTGGATATGAGAATGGCTTGTTTTTTTTTTGTTGCTGTAGTGTAAATTGTTGTAAAGATCACCCTTTGTAAATACCTCTGTAGTGTAAAGGTCAAAGGGCGTCTCGGTAGTTATTCCATAAACACCACATTGCAGGACCCGATAAAACCCTTGTTCAGTAGCTTATATCTTATTATGTGTCTTAGAGTAAGGCCTTGTCTTCCATTAGAATGACACTCCATTGCACCGAGTGAAATAAGAGTAGATTCCCTTCATTCCCATTCCCAAAAACCTCCATTTCCCCTTTCGTCATTGCCAGGCCTCAATTGCCATTGCCAATTACATCCCCTCCAATTGCCGCCATTGACCACGAGGCAGGGTCGGAGAAGAAGGGCGTGTCTCCACCTCGTCATAGAGGGAGGAGTGAACCAGCCCCGAACAACCAACCGAGCACGAGGGGTTTGGTTTGAGAGGGCGGAGGAAGAGCGTTTGGGGGAGGTTCGCAAAGGTTGAGGGGCGGGGCCTATATAACCCGCCACGGGGAGCTCCCAAGAGCAGACGAGAGATGAGTCGCAGAGATGAGCTGAAAGGCTGAGCTGCAAAGCAAAGAGCTGGGTCGTCAGCAGAGATGCGCTTTTACTGAGACAAGGAGATGAGTCTGAAAAGAGAGCTCCATGACAAGAGCTGAGTTGTGTGGTTTTGGTCAGAGCTGAGTTGGTCGTCAGGGGTGGTCAGTGGTTGCGTTGAGTGGTTGCGTTGGTTGCGTTGAGTTGTCGGTGGCGAAAGAGTGGTTGGACCAAGAAAGAGAGAGGAGAGAACCCGTCACGCCAGACCCCCCACCAGCGCGTCGGCTCCACCAAGCAGCTCCGACCCGTGATCCCGCGCACACGACAGGCCCGGTGGCATCAGCGGCCGTCGAGGTCCAGCCCGACGTCCCGTGCGGGATCAAGCTCCAGCCAGCTCCGTGCCGTCCTCCCCCTCCAGCCACACACCTCCTTCCAGCCAATCCACTCTGCAATTCCCCGTGTGAGTCGTCT
>NW_027617946.1:0-91209 GCF_964187855.1 Myxine glutinosa | reverse complement strand
AACACTAACACAAGTGCGAAAAGTGGTTTTTCAACACTAACACAAGTGCGAAAAGTTGTTTTTCAACACTATCACAAGTGCAAAGTGTTTTTTCCACACTAATACAAGTGCAAAAGTGGTTTCCTGCACCAACACAAGTGCGAAAAGTGGTTTTTCCACACTAACACAAGTGCGAAAAGTGGTTTTCCCACACTATCACATGTGCGAAAAGTGGTTTCCTGCACCAACACAAGTGCGAAAAGTGGTTTTTCAACACTAACACAAGTGCGAAAAGTGGTTTTTCAACACTAACACAAGTGCGAAAAGTCGTTTTTCAACACTAACACAAGTGCGATAAGTGGTTTTTCAACACTAACACAAGTGCGAAAAGTGGTTTTTCAACACTATCACAAGTGCAAAAAGTGTTTTTTCCACACTAATACAAGTGCAAAAGTGGTTTCCTGCACCAACACAAGTGCGAAAAGTGGTTTTTCAACACTAACACAAGTGCGAAAAGTGGTTTTTCAACACTAACACAAGTGCGAAAAGTTGTTTTTCAACACTATCACAAGTGCAAAGTGTTTTTTCCACACTAATACAAGTGCAAAAGTGGTTTCCTGCACCAACACAAGTGCGAAAAGTGGTTTTTCCACACTAACACAAGTGCGAAAAGTGGTTTTCCCACACTATCACATGTGCGAAAAGTGGTTTCCTGCACCAACACAAGTGCGAAAAGTGGTTTTTCAACACTAACACAAGTGCGAAAAGTGGTTTTTCAACACTAACACAAGTGCGAAAAGTCGTTTTTCAACACTAACACAAGTGCGATAAGTGGTTTTTCTACACTAACACAAGTGCGAAAAGTGGTTTTTCCACACTAATACAAGTGCAAATGTGGTTTTTCCACACTATCACAAGTGCGAAAAGTGGTTTCCTGCACCAACACAAGTGCGAAAGGTGGTTTTTCAACACTAACACAAGTGCGAAAAGTGGTTTTTCAACACTATCACAAGTGCAAAAAGTATTTTTTCCACACTAACACAAGTGCGAAAAGTGGTTTTTCAACACTATCACAAGTGCAAAAAGTGGTTTTTCAACACTATCACAAGTGCGAAAAGTGGTTTTTCAACACTAACACAAGTGCGAAAAGTGGTTTCCGGCACCAACACAAGTGCGAAAGGTGGTTTTTCAACACTAACACAAGTGCGAAAAGTGGTTTTTCCACACTATCACATGTGCAAAAAGTGGTTTCCTGCACCAACACAAGTGCGAAAAGTGGTTTTTCAACACTAACACAAGTGCGAAAAGTGGTTTTTCAACACTATCACAAGTGCGAAAAGTGGTTTTTCAACACTAACACAAGTGCGAAAAGTGATTTTTCAACACTAACACAAGTGCGATAAGTGGTTTTTCAACACTAACACAAGTGCGAAAAGTGTTTTTTCCACACTAATACAAGTGCAAAAGTGGTTTCCTGCACCAACACAAGTGCGAAAAGTGGTTTTCCAACACTAACACAAGTGCGAAAAGTGGTTTTTCCACACTAATACAAGTGCAAAAGTGGTTTTTCCACACTATCACAAGTGCAAAAAGTGGTTTCCTGCACCAACACAAGTGCGAAAAGTGGTTTTTCAACACTAACACAAGTGCGAAAAGTGGTTTTTCAACACTATCACAAGTGCAAAAAGTGTTTTTTCCACACTAATACAAGTGCAAAAGTGGTTTCCTGCACCAACACAAGTGCGAAAAGTGTTTTTTCAACACTAACACAAGTGCAAAAAGTGGTTTTCAACACTAACACAAGTGCGAAAAGTGGTTTTTCAACACTATCACAAGTGCAAAAAGTGTTTTTCTACACTAATACAAGTGCAAAAGTGGTTTCCTGCACCAACACAAGTGCGAAAAGTGGTTTTTCAACACTAACACAAGTGCGAAAAGTGGTTTTTCAACACTAACACAAGTGCGAAAAGTGGTTTTTCAACATTATCACAAGTGCAAAAAGTGTTTTTTCCACACTAATACAAGTGCAAAAGTGGTTTCCTGCACCAACACAAGTGCGAAAAGTGGTTTTTCAACACTAACACAATTGCGAAAAGTGGTTTTTCAACACTAACACAAGTTCGAAAAGTGGTTTTTCCACACTAATACAAGTGCAAAAGTGGTTTCCTGCACCAACACAAGTGCGAAAAGTGGTTTTTCAACACTAACACAAGTGCGAAAAGTGGTTTTTCAACACTATCACAAGTGCAAAAAGTGTTTTTTCCACACTAATACAAGTGGAAAAGTGGTTTCCTCACCAACACAAGTGCGAAAAGTGGTTTTTCAACACTAACACAAGTGCGAAAAGTGGTTTTTCAACACTAATACAAGTGCAAAGGTGGTTTCCTGCACCAACACAAGTGCGAAAAGTGGTTTTTCAACACTAACGCAAGTGCGAAAAGTGGTTTTTCAACACTAGCACAAGTGCGAAAAGTGGTTTTACCACACTATCACATGTGCGAAAAGTGGTTTTTCAACACTAACACAAGTGCGAAAAGTGGTTTTTCAACACTATCACAAGTGCAAAAAGTGTTTTTTCCACACGAATACAAGTGCAAAAGTGGTTTCCTGCACCAACACAAGTGCGAAAAGTCGTTTTTCAACACTAACACAAGTGCGAAAAGTGGTTTTTCAACACTAACACAAGTGCGAAAAGTGGTTTTTCCACACTATCACAAGTGCGAAAAGTGTTTTTCTACACTAATACAAGTGCAAAAGTGGTTTCCTGCACCAACACAAGTGCGAAAAGTGGTTTTTCAACACTAACACAAGTGCGAAAAGTGGTTTTTCAACACTAACACAAGTGCGAAAAGTGGTTTTTCAACATTATCACAAGTGCAAAAAGTGTTTTTTCCACACTAATACAAGTGCAAAAGTGGTTTCCTGCACCAACACAAGTGCGAAAAGTGGTTTTTCAACACTAACACAATTGCGAAAAGTGGTTTTTCAACACTAACACAAGTGCGAAAAGTGGTTTTTCAACACTATCACAAGTGCAAAAAGTGTTTTTTCCACACTAATACAAGTGGAAAAGTGGTTTCCTCCACCAACACAAGTGCGAAAAGTGGTTTTTCAACACTAATACAAGTGCAAAGGTGGTTTCCTGCACCAACACAAGTGCGAAAAGTGGTTTTTCAACACTAACACAAGTGCGAAAAGTGGTTTTTCCACACTAATACAAGTGCAAAAGTGGTTTCCTGCACCAACACAAGTGCGAAAAGTGGTTTTTCAACACTAACAAAAGTGCGAAAAGTGGTTTTTCAACACTAACACAAGTGCGAAAAGTGGTTTTTCAACACTAACACAAGTGCGAAAAGTGGTTTTTCAACACTATCACAAGTGCAAAAAGTGGTTTTTCAACACTAACACAAGTGCGAAAAGTGATTTTTCAACACTAACACAAGTGCGATAAGTGGTTTTTCAACAGTAACACAAGTGCGAAAAGTGTTTTTTCCACACTAATACAAGTGCAAAAGTGGTTTCCTGCACCAACACAAGTGCGAAAAGTGGTTTTTCAACACTAACACAAGTGCGAAAAGTGGTTTTTCCACACTAATACAAGTGCAAAAGTGGTTTTTCCACACTATCACAAGTGCGAAAAGTGGTTTCCTGCACCAACACAAGTGCGAAAAGTGGTTTTTCAACACTAACACAAGTGCGAAAAGTGGTTTTTCAACACTATCACAAGTGCAAAAAGTGTTTTTTCCACACTAATACAAGTGCAAAAGTGGTTTCCTGCACCAACACAAGTGCGAAAAGTGGTTTTTCAACACTAACACAAGTGCGAAAAGTGGTTTTTCAACACTAACACAAGTGCGAAAAGTGGTTTTTCAACACTATCACAAGTGCAAAAAGTGCTTTTTCCACACTAATACAAGTGCAAAAGTTGTTTCCTGCACCAACACAAGTGCGAAAAGTGGTTTTTCAACACTAACGCAAGTGCGAAAAGTGGTTTTTCAACACTAGCACAAGTGCGAAAAGTGGTTTTACCACACTATCACATGTGCGAAAAGTGGTTTTTCAACACTAACACAAGTGCGAAAAGTGGTTTTTCAACACTATCACAAGTGCAAAAAGTGTTTTTTCCACACGAATACAAGTGCAAAAGTGGTTTCCTGCACCAACACAAGTGCGAAAAGTCGTTTTTCAACACTAACACAAGTGCGAAAAGTGGTTTTTCAACACTAACACAAGTGCGAAAAGTGGTTTTTCCACACTATCACAAGTGCGAAAAGTGTTTTTCTACACTAATACAAGTGCAAAAGTGGTTTCCTGCACCAACACAAGTGCGAAAAGTGGTTTTTCAACACTAACACAAGTGCGAAAAGTGGTTTTTCAACACTAACACAAGTGCGAAAAGTGGTTTTTCAACATTATCACAAGTGCAAAAAGTGTTTTTTCCACACTAATACAAGTGCAAAAGTGGTTTCCTGCACCAACACAAGTGCGAAAAGTGGTTTTTCAACACTAACACAATTGCGAAAAGTGGTTTTTCAACACTAACACAAGTTCGAAAAGTGGTTTTTCCACACTAATACAAGTGCAAAAGTGGTTTCCTGCACCAACACAAGTGCGAAAAGTGGTTTTTCAACACTAACACAAGTGCGAAAAGTGGTTTTTCAACACTATCACAAGTGCAAAAAGTGTTTTTTCCACACTAATACAAGTGGAAAAGTGGTTTCCTCCACCAACACAAGTGCGAAAAGTGGTTTTTCAACACTAACACAAGTGCGAAAAGTGGTTTTTCAACACTAATACAAGTGCAAAGGTGGTTTCCTGCACCAACACAAGTGCGAAAAGTGGTTTTTCAACACTAACACAGGTGCGAAAAGTGGTTTTTCAACACTATCACAAGTGCAAAAAGTGCTTTTTCCACACTAATACAAGTGCAAAAGTTGTTTCCTGCACCAACACAAGTGCGAAAAGTGGTTTTTCAACACTAACACAAGTGCGAAAAGTGGTTTTTCAACACTAGCACAAGTGCGAAAAGTGGTTTTTCCACACTATCACATGTGCGAAAAGTGGTTTTTCAACACTAACACAAGTGCGAAAAGTGGTTTTTCAACACTATCACAAGTGCAAAAAGTGTTTTTTCCACACTAATACAAGTGCAAAAGTGGTTTCCTGCACCAACACAAGTGCGAAAAGTCGTTTTTCAACACTAACCCAAGTGCGAAAAGTGGTTTTTCAACACTAACACAAGTGCGAAAAGTGGTTTTTCCACACTATCACAAGTGCGAAAAGTGGTTTTTCAACACTAACACAAGTGCGAAAAGTGGTTTTTCAACACTAACACAAGTGCGATAAGTGGTTTTTCAACAGTAACACAAGTCCGAAAAGTGTTTTTTCCACACTAATACAAGTGCAAAAGTGGTTTCCTGCACCAACACAAGTGCGAAAAGTGGTTTTTCAACACTAACACAAGTGCGAAAAGTGGTTTTTCCACACTAATACAAGTGCAAAAGTGGTTTTTCCACACTATCACAAGTGCGAAAAGTGGTTTCCTGCACCAACACAAGTGCGAAAAGTGGTTTTTCAACACTAACACAAGTGCGAAAAGTGGTTTTTCAACACTATCACAAGTGCAAAAAGTGTTTTTTCCACACTAATACATGTGCAAAATCGGTTTCCTGCACCAACACAAGTGGGAAAAGTGGTTTTTCAACACTAACACAAGTGCGAAAAGTGGTTTTTCAACACTAACACAAGTGCGAAAAGTGGTTTTTCAACACTATCACAAGTGCAAAAAGTGTTTTTTCCACACTAATACAAGTGCAAAAGTGGTTTCCTGCACCAACACAAGTGCGAAAAGTGGTTTTTCAACACTAACACAAGTGCGAAAAGTGGTTTTTCAACACTATCACAAGTGCAAAAAGTGGTTTTTCCACACTAATACAAGTGCAAAAGTGGTTTCCTGCACCAACACAAGTGCGAAAAGTGGTTTTTCAACACTAACACAAGTGCGAAAAGTGGTTTTTCCACACTATCACATGTGCGAAAAGTGGTTTCCTGCACCAACACAAGTGCGAAAAGTGGTTTTTCAACACTAACACAAGTGCGAAAAGTGGTTTTTCAACACTATCACAAGTGCGAAAAGTGGTTTTTCAACACTAACACAAGTGCGAAAAGTTGTTTTTCAACACTATCACAAGTGCAAAGTGTTTTTTCCACACTAATACAAGTGCAAAAGTGGTTTCCTGCACCAACACAAGTGCGAAAAGTGGTTTTTCCACACTAACACAAGTGCGAAAAGTGGTTTTCCCACACTATCACATGTGCGAAAAGTGGTTTCCTGCACCAACACAAGTGCGAAAAGTGGTTTTTCAACACTAACACAAGTGCGAAAAGTGGTTTTTCAACACTAACACAAGTGCGAAAAGTCGTTTTTCAACACTAACACAAGTGCGATAAGTGGTTTTTCAACACTAACACAAGTGCGAAAAGTGGTTTTTCAACACTATCACAAGTGCAAAAAGTGTTTTTTCCACACTAATACAAGTGCAAAAGTGGTTTCCTGCACCAACACAAGTGCGAAAAGTGGTTTTTCAACACTAACACAAGTGCGAAAAGTGGTTTTTCAACACTAACACAAGTGCGAAAAGTTGTTTTTCAACACTATCACAAGTGCAAAGTGTTTTTTCCACACTAATACAAGTGCAAAAGTGGTTTCCTGCACCAACACAAGTGCGAAAAGTGGTTTTTCCACACTAACACAAGTGCGAAAAGTGGTTTTCCCACACTATCACATGTGCGAAAAGTGGTTTCCTGCACCAACACAAGTGCGAAAAGTGGTTTTTCAACACTAACACAAGTGCGAAAAGTGGTTTTTCAACACTAACACAAGTGCGAAAAGTCGTTTTTCAACACTAACACAAGTGCGATAAGTGGTTTTTCAACACTAACACAAGTGCGAAAAGTGTTCTTTCCACACTAATACAAGTGCAAAAGTGGTTTCCTGCACCAACACAAGTGCGAAAAGTGGTTTTTCTACACTAACACAAGTGCGAAAAGTGGTTTTTCCACACTAATACAAGTGCAAATGTGGTTTTTCCACACTATCACAAGTGCGAAAAGTGGTTTCCTGCACCAACACAAGTGCGAAAGGTGGTTTTTCAACACTAACACAAGTGCGAAAAGTGGTTTTTCAACACTATCACAAGTGCAAAAAGTATTTTTTCCACACTAACACAAGTGCGAAAAGTGGTTTTTCAACACTATCACAAGTGCAAAAAGTGGTTTTTCAACACTATCACAAGTGCGAAAAGTGGTTTTTCAACACTAACACAAGTGCGAAAAGTGGTTTCCGGCACCAACACAAGTGCGAAAGGTGGTTTTTCAACACTAACACAAGTGCGAAAAGTGGTTTTTCCACACTATCACATGTGCAAAAAGTGGTTTCCTGCACCAACACAAGTGCGAAAAGTGGTTTTTCAACACTAACACAAGTGCGAAAAGTGGTTTTTCAACACTATCACAAGTGCGAAAAGTGGTTTTTCAACACTAACACAAGTGCGAAAAGTGATTTTTCAACACTAACACAAGTGCGATAAGTGGTTTTTCAACACTAACACAAGTGCGAAAAGTGTTTTTTCCACACTAATACAAGTGCAAAAGTGGTTTCCTGCACCAACACAAGTGCGAAAAGTGGTTTTCCAACACTAACACAAGTGCGAAAAGTGGTTTTTCCACACTAATACAAGTGCAAAAGTGGTTTTTCCACACTATCACAAGTGCAAAAAGTGGTTTCCTGCACCAACACAAGTGCGAAAAGTGGTTTTTCAACACTAACACAAGTGCGAAAAGTGGTTTTTCAACACTATCACAAGTGCAAAAAGTGTTTTTTCCACACTAATACAAGTGCAAAAGTGGTTTCCTGCACCAACACAAGTGCGAAAAGTGTTTTTTCAACACTAACACAAGTGCAAAAAGTGGTTTTCAACACTAACACAAGTGCGAAAAGTGGTTTTTCAACACTATCACAAGTGCAAAAAGTGTTTTTCTACACTAATACAAGTGCAAAAGTGGTTTCCTGCACCAACACAAGTGCGAAAAGTGGTTTTTCAACACTAACACAAGTGCGAAAAGTGGTTTTTCAACACTAACACAAGTGCGAAAAGTGGTTTTTCAACATTATCACAAGTGCAAAAAGTGTTTTTTCCACACTAATACAAGTGCAAAAGTGGTTTCCTGCACCAACACAAGTGCGAAAAGTGGTTTTTCAACACTAACACAATTGCGAAAAGTGGTTTTTCAACACTAACACAAGTTCGAAAAGTGGTTTTTCCACACTAATACAAGTGCAAAAGTGGTTTCCTGCACCAACACAAGTGCGAAAAGTGGTTTTTCAACACTAACACAAGTGCGAAAAGTGGTTTTTCAACACTATCACAAGTGCAAAAAGTGTTTTTTCCACACTAATACAAGTGGAAAAGTGGTTTCCTCCACCAACACAAGTGCGAAAAGTGGTTTTTCAACACTAACACAAGTGCGAAAAGTGGTTTTTCAACACTAATACAAGTGCAAAGGTGGTTTCCTGCACCAACACAAGTGCGAAAAGTGGTTTTTCAACACTAACGCAAGTGCGAAAAGTGGTTTTTCAACACTAGCACAAGTGCGAAAAGTGGTTTTACCACACTATCACATGTGCGAAAAGTGGTTTTTCAACACTAACACAAGTGCGAAAAGTGGTTTTTCAACACTATCACAAGTGCAAAAAGTGTTTTTTCCACACGAATACAAGTGCAAAAGTGGTTTCCTGCACCAACACAAGTGCGAAAAGTCGTTTTTCAACACTAACACAAGTGCGAAAAGTGGTTTTTCAACACTAACACAAGTGCGAAAAGTGGTTTTTCCACACTATCACAAGTGCGAAAAGTGTTTTTCTACACTAATACAAGTGCAAAAGTGGTTTCCTGCACCAACACAAGTGCGAAAAGTGGTTTTTCAACACTAACACAAGTGCGAAAAGTGGTTTTTCAACACTAACACAAGTGCGAAAAGTGGTTTTTCAACATTATCACAAGTGCAAAAAGTGTTTTTTCCACACTAATACAAGTGCAAAAGTGGTTTCCTGCACCAACACAAGTGCGAAAAGTGGTTTTTCAACACTAACACAATTGCGAAAAGTGGTTTTTCAACACTAACACAAGTGCGAAAAGTGGTTTTTCAACACTATCACAAGTGCAAAAAGTGTTTTTTCCACACTAATACAAGTGGAAAAGTGGTTTCCTCCACCAACACAAGTGCGAAAAGTGGTTTTTCAACACTAATACAAGTGCAAAGGTGGTTTCCTGCACCAACACAAGTGCGAAAAGTGGTTTTTCAACACTAACACAAGTGCGAAAAGTGGTTTTTCCACACTAATACAAGTGCAAAAGTGGTTTCCTGCACCAACACAAGTGCGAAAAGTGGTTTTTCAACACTAACAAAAGTGCGAAAAGTGGTTTTTCAACACTAACACAAGTGCGAAAAGTGGTTTTTCAACACTAACACAAGTGCGAAAAGTGGTTTTTCAACACTATCACAAGTGCAAAAAGTGGTTTTTCAACACTAACACAAGTGCGAAAAGTGATTTTTCAACACTAACACAAGTGCGATAAGTGGTTTTTCAACAGTAACACAAGTGCGAAAAGTGTTTTTTCCACACTAATACAAGTGCAAAAGTGGTTTCCTGCACCAACACAAGTGCGAAAAGTGGTTTTTCAACACTAACACAAGTGCGAAAAGTGGTTTTTCCACACTAATACAAGTGCAAAAGTGGTTTTTCCACACTATCACAAGTGCGAAAAGTGGTTTCCTGCACCAACACAAGTGCGAAAAGTGGTTTTTCAACACTAACACAAGTGCGAAAAGTGGTTTTTCAACACTATCACAAGTGCAAAAAGTGTTTTTTCCACACTAATACAAGTGCAAAAGTGGTTTCCTGCACCAACACAAGTGCGAAAAGTGGTTTTTCAACACTAACACAAGTGCGAAAAGTGGTTTTTCAACACTAACACAAGTGCGAAAAGTGGTTTTTCAACACTATCACAAGTGCAAAAAGTGCTTTTTCCACACTAATACAAGTGCAAAAGTTGTTTCCTGCACCAACACAAGTGCGAAAAGTGGTTTTTCAACACTAACGCAAGTGCGAAAAGTGGTTTTTCAACACTAGCACAAGTGCGAAAAGTGGTTTTACCACACTATCACATGTGCGAAAAGTGGTTTTTCAACACTAACACAAGTGCGAAAAGTGGTTTTTCAACACTATCACAAGTGCAAAAAGTGTTTTTTCCACACGAATACAAGTGCAAAAGTGGTTTCCTGCACCAACACAAGTGCGAAAAGTCGTTTTTCAACACTAACACAAGTGCGAAAAGTGGTTTTTCAACACTAACACAAGTGCGAAAAGTGGTTTTTCCACACTATCACAAGTGCGAAAAGTGTTTTTCTACACTAATACAAGTGCAAAAGTGGTTTCCTGCACCAACACAAGTGCGAAAAGTGGTTTTTCAACACTAACACAAGTGCGAAAAGTGGTTTTTCAACACTAACACAAGTGCGAAAAGTGGTTTTTCAACATTATCACAAGTGCAAAAAGTGTTTTTTCCACACTAATACAAGTGCAAAAGTGGTTTCCTGCACCAACACAAGTGCGAAAAGTGGTTTTTCAACACTAACACAATTGCGAAAAGTGGTTTTTCAACACTAACACAAGTTCGAAAAGTGGTTTTTCCACACTAATACAAGTGCAAAAGTGGTTTCCTGCACCAACACAAGTGCGAAAAGTGGTTTTTCAACACTAACACAAGTGCGAAAAGTGGTTTTTCAACACTATCACAAGTGCAAAAAGTGTTTTTTCCACACTAATACAAGTGGAAAAGTGGTTTCCTCCACCAACACAAGTGCGAAAAGTGGTTTTTCAACACTAACACAAGTGCGAAAAGTGGTTTTTCAACACTAATACAAGTGCAAAGGTGGTTTCCTGCACCAACACAAGTGCGAAAAGTGGTTTTTCAACACTAACACAGGTGCGAAAAGTGGTTTTTCAACACTATCACAAGTGCAAAAAGTGCTTTTTCCACACTAATACAAGTGCAAAAGTTGTTTCCTGCACCAACACAAGTGCGAAAAGTGGTTTTTCAACACTAACACAAGTGCGAAAAGTGGTTTTTCAACACTAGCACAAGTGCGAAAAGTGGTTTTTCCACACTATCACATGTGCGAAAAGTGGTTTTTCAACACTAACACAAGTGCGAAAAGTGGTTTTTCAACACTATCACAAGTGCAAAAAGTGTTTTTTCCACACTAATACAAGTGCAAAAGTGGTTTCCTGCACCAACACAAGTGCGAAAAGTCGTTTTTCAACACTAACCCAAGTGCGAAAAGTGGTTTTTCAACACTAACACAAGTGCGAAAAGTGGTTTTTCCACACTATCACAAGTGCGAAAAGTGGTTTTTCAACACTAACACAAGTGCGAAAAGTGGTTTTTCAACACTAACACAAGTGCGATAAGTGGTTTTTCAACAGTAACACAAGTCCGAAAAGTGTTTTTTCCACACTAATACAAGTGCAAAAGTGGTTTCCTGCACCAACACAAGTGCGAAAAGTGGTTTTTCAACACTAACACAAGTGCGAAAAGTGGTTTTTCCACACTAATACAAGTGCAAAAGTGGTTTTTCCACACTATCACAAGTGCGAAAAGTGGTTTCCTGCACCAACACAAGTGCGAAAAGTGGTTTTTCAACACTAACACAAGTGCGAAAAGTGGTTTTTCAACACTATCACAAGTGCAAAAAGTGTTTTTTCCACACTAATACATGTGCAAAATCGGTTTCCTGCACCAACACAAGTGGGAAAAGTGGTTTTTCAACACTAACACAAGTGCGAAAAGTGGTTTTTCAACACTAACACAAGTGCGAAAAGTGGTTTTTCAACACTATCACAAGTGCAAAAAGTGTTTTTTCCACACTAATACAAGTGCAAAAGTGGTTTCCTGCACCAACACAAGTGCGAAAAGTGGTTTTTCAACACTAACACAAGTGCGAAAAGTGGTTTTTCAACACTATCACAAGTGCAAAAAGTGGTTTTTCCACACTAATACAAGTGCAAAAGTGGTTTCCTGCACCAACACAAGTGCGAAAAGTGGTTTTTCAACACTAACACAAGTGCGAAAAGTGGTTTTTCCACACTATCACATGTGCGAAAAGTGGTTTCCTGCACCAACACAAGTGCGAAAAGTGGTTTTTCAACACTAACACAAGTGCGAAAAGTGGTTTTTCAACACTATCACAAGTGCGAAAAGTGGTTTTTCAACACTAACACAAGTGCGAAAAGTGATTTTCAACACTAACACAAGTGCGATAAGTGGTTTTTCAACACTAACACAAGTGCGAAAAGTGTTTTTTCCACACTAATACAAGTGCAAAAGTGGTTTCCTGCACCAACACAAGTGCGAAAAGTGGTTTTTCCACACTAATACAAGTGCAAAAGTGATTTTTCCACACTATCACAAGTGCGAAAAGTGGTTTCCTGCACCAACACAAGTGCGAAAAGTGGTTTTTCAACACTAACACAAGTGCGAAAAGTGGTTTTTCAACACTATCACAAGTGCAAAAAGTGTTTTTTCCACACTAATACAAGTGCAAAAGTGGTTTCCTGCACCAACACAAGTGCGAAAAGTGGTTTTTCAACACTAACACAAGTGCGAAAAGTGGTTTTTCAACACTAACACAAGTGCGAAAAGTTGTTTTTCAACACTATCACAAGTGCAAAGTGTTTTTTCCACACTAATACAAGTGCAAAAGTGGTTTCCTGCACCAACACAAGTGCGAAAAGTGGTTTTTCCACACTAACACAAGTGCGAAAAGTGGTTTTCCCACACTATCACATGTGCGAAAAGTGGTTTCCTGCACCAACACAAGTGCGAAAAGTGGTTTTTCAACACTAACACAAGTGCGAAAAGTGGTTTTTCAACACTAACACAAGTGCGAAAAGTCGTTTTTCAACACTAACACAAGTGCGATAAGTGGTTTTTCAACACTAACACAAGTGCGAAAAGTGGTTTTTCAACATTATCACAAGTGCAAAAAGTGTTTTTTCCACACTAATACAAGTGCAAAAGTGGTTTCCTGCACCAACACAAGTGCGAAAAGTGGTTTTTCAACACTAACACAATTGCGAAAAGTGGTTTTTCAACACTAACACAAGTTCGAAAAGTGGTTTTTCCACACTAATACAAGTGCAAAAGTGGTTTCCTGCACCAACACAAGTGCGAAAAGTGGTTTTTCAACACTAACACAAGTGCGAAAAGTGGTTTTTCAACACTATCACAAGTGCAAAAAGTGTTTTTTCCACACTAATACAAGTGGAAAAGTGGTTTCCTCCACCAACACAAGTGCGAAAAGTGGTTTTTCAACACTAACACAAGTGCGAAAAGTGGTTTTTCAACACTAATACAAGTGCAAAGGTGGTTTCCTGCACCAACACAAGTGCGAAAAGTGGTTTTTCAACACTAACACAAGTGCGAAAAGTGGTTTTTCCACACTAATACAAGTGCAAAAGTGGTTTCCTGCACCAACACAAGTGCGAAAAGTGGTTTTTCAACACTAACAAAAGTGCGAAAAGTGGTTTTTCAACACTAACACAAGTGCGAAAAGTGGTTTTTCAACACTAACACAAGTGCGAAAAGTGGTTTTTCAACACTATCACAAGTGCAAAAAGTGGTTTTTCAACACTAACACAAGTGCGAAAAGTGATTTTCAACACTAACACAAGTGCGATAAGTGGTTTTTCAACAGTAACACAAGTGCGAAAAGTGTTTTTTCCACACTAATACAAGTGCAAAAGTGGTTTCCTGCACCAACACAAGTGCGAAAAGTGGTTTTTCAACACTAACACAAGTGCGAAAAGTGGTTTTTCCACACTAATACAAGTGCAAAAGTGGTTTTTCCACACTATCACAAGTGCGAAAAGTGGTTTCCTGCACCAACGCAAGTGCGAAAAGTGGTTTTTCAACACTAACACAAGTGCGAAAAGTGGTTTTTCAACACTATCACAAGTGCAAAAAGTGTTTTTTCCACACTAATACAAGTGCAAAAGTGGTTTCCTGCACCAACACAAGTGCGAAAAGTGGTTTTTCAACACTAACACAAGTGCGAAAAGTGGTTTTTCAACACTAACACAAGTGCGAAAAGTGGTTTTTCAACACTATCACAAGTGCAAAAAGTGCTTTTTCCACACTAATACAAGTGCAAAAGTTGTTTCCTGCACCAACACAAGTGCGAAAAGTGGTTTTTCAACACTAACGCAAGTGCGAAAAGTGGTTTTTCAACACTAGCACAAGTGCGAAAAGTGGTTTTACCACACTATCACATGTGCGAAAAGTGGTTTTTCAACACTAACACAAGTGCGAAAAGTGGTTTTTCAACACTATCACAAGTGCAAAAAGTGTTTTTTCCACACGAATACAAGTGCAAAAGTGGTTTCCTGCACCAACACAAGTGCGAAAAGTCGTTTTTCAACACTAACACAAGTGCGAAAAGTGGTTTTTCAACACTAACACAAGTGCGAAAAGTGGTTTTTCCACACTATCACAAGTGCGAAAAGTGTTTTTCTACACTAATACAAGTGCAAAAGTGGTTTCCTGCACCAACACAAGTGCGAAAAGTGGTTTTTCAACACTAACACAAGTGCGAAAAGTGGTTTTTCAACACTAACACAAGTGCGAAAAGTGGTTTTTCAACATTATCACAAGTGCAAAAAGTGTTTTTTCCACACTAATACAAGTGCAAAAGTGGTTTCCTGCACCAACACAAGTGCGAAAAGTGGTTTTTCAACACTAACACAATTGCGAAAAGTGGTTTTTCAACACTAACACAAGTGCGAAAAGTGGTTTTTCAACACTATCACAAGTGCAAAAAGTGTTTTTTCCACACTAATACAAGTGGAAAAGTGGTTTCCTCCACCAACACAAGTGCGAAAAGTGGTTTTTCAACACTAATACAAGTGCAAAGGTGGTTTCCTGCACCAACACAAGTGCGAAAAGTGGTTTTTCAACACTAACACAAGTGCGAAAAGTGGTTTTTCCACACTAATACAAGTGCAAAAGTGGTTTCCTGCACCAACACAAGTGCGAAAAGTGGTTTTTCAACACTAACAAAAGTGCGAAAAGTGGTTTTTCAACACTAACACAAGTGCGAAAAGTGGTTTTTCAACACTAACACAAGTGCGAAAAGTGGTTTTTCAACACTATCACAAGTGCAAAAAGTGGTTTTTCAACACTAACACAAGTGCGAAAAGTGATTTTTCAACACTAACACAAGTGCGATAAGTGGTTTTTCAACAGTAACACAAGTGCGAAAAGTGTTTTTTCCACACTAATACAAGTGCAAAAGTGGTTTCCTGCACCAACACAAGTGCGAAAAGTGGTTTTTCAACACTAACACAAGTGCGAAAAGTGGTTTTTCCACACTAATACAAGTGCAAAAGTGGTTTTTCCACACTATCACAAGTGCGAAAAGTGGTTTCCTGCACCAACACAAGTGCGAAAAGTGGTTTTTCAACACTAACACAAGTGCGAAAAGTGGTTTTTCAACACTATCACAAGTGCAAAAAGTGTTTTTTCCACACTAATACAAGTGCAAAAGTGGTTTCCTGCACCAACACAAGTGCGAAAAGTGGTTTTTCAACACTAACACAAGTGCGAAAAGTGGTTTTTCAACACTAACACAAGTGCGAAAAGTGGTTTTTCAACACTATCACAAGTGCAAAAAGTGCTTTTTCCACACTAATACAAGTGCAAAAGTTGTTTCCTGCACCAACACAAGTGCGAAAAGTGGTTTTTCAACACTAACGCAAGTGCGAAAAGTGGTTTTTCAACACTAGCACAAGTGCGAAAAGTGGTTTTACCACACTATCACATGTGCGAAAAGTGGTTTTTCAACACTAACACAAGTGCGAAAAGTGGTTTTTCAACACTATCACAAGTGCAAAAAGTGTTTTTTCCACACGAATACAAGTGCAAAAGTGGTTTCCTGCACCAACACAAGTGCGAAAAGTCGTTTTTCAACACTAACACAAGTGCGAAAAGTGGTTTTTCAACACTAACACAAGTGCGAAAAGTGGTTTTTCCACACTATCACAAGTGCGAAAAGTGTTTTTCTACACTAATACAAGTGCAAAAGTGGTTTCCTGCACCAACACAAGTGCGAAAAGTGGTTTTTCAACACTAACACAAGTGCGAAAAGTGGTTTTTCAACACTAACACAAGTGCGAAAAGTGGTTTTTCAACATTATCACAAGTGCAAAAAGTGTTTTTTCCACACTAATACAAGTGCAAAAGTGGTTTCCTGCACCAACACAAGTGCGAAAAGTGGTTTTTCAACACTAACACAATTGCGAAAAGTGGTTTTTCAACACTAACACAAGTTCGAAAAGTGGTTTTTCCACACTAATACAAGTGCAAAAGTGGTTTCCTGCACCAACACAAGTGCGAAAAGTGGTTTTTCAACACTAACACAAGTGCGAAAAGTGGTTTTTCAACACTATCACAAGTGCAAAAAGTGTTTTTTCCACACTAATACAAGTGGAAAAGTGGTTTCCTCCACCAACACAAGTGCGAAAAGTGGTTTTTCAACACTAACACAAGTGCGAAAAGTGGTTTTTCAACACTAATACAAGTGCAAAGGTGGTTTCCTGCACCAACACAAGTGCGAAAAGTGGTTTTTCAACACTAACACAGGTGCGAAAAGTGGTTTTTCAACACTATCACAAGTGCAAAAAGTGCTTTTTCCACACTAATACAAGTGCAAAAGTTGTTTCCTGCACCAACACAAGTGCGAAAAGTGGTTTTTCAACACTAACACAAGTGCGAAAAGTGGTTTTTCAACACTAGCACAAGTGCGAAAAGTGGTTTTTCCACACTATCACATGTGCGAAAAGTGGTTTTTCAACACTAACACAAGTGCGAAAAGTGGTTTTTCAACACTATCACAAGTGCAAAAAGTGTTTTTTCCACACTAATACAAGTGCAAAAGTGGTTTCCTGCACCAACACAAGTGCGAAAAGTCGTTTTTCAACACTAACCCAAGTGCGAAAAGTGGTTTTTCAACACTAACACAAGTGCGAAAAGTGGTTTTTCCACACTATCACAAGTGCGAAAAGTGGTTTTTCAACACTAACACAAGTGCGAAAAGTGGTTTTTCAACACTAACACAAGTGCGATAAGTGGTTTTTCAACAGTAACACAAGTCCGAAAAGTGTTTTTTCCACACTAATACAAGTGCAAAAGTGGTTTCCTGCACCAACACAAGTGCGAAAAGTGGTTTTTCAACACTAACACAAGTGCGAAAAGTGGTTTTTCCACACTAATACAAGTGCAAAAGTGGTTTTTCCACACTATCACAAGTGCGAAAAGTGGTTTCCTGCACCAACACAAGTGCGAAAAGTGGTTTTTCAACACTAACACAAGTGCGAAAAGTGGTTTTTCAACACTATCACAAGTGCAAAAAGTGTTTTTTCCACACTAATACATGTGCAAAATCGGTTTCCTGCACCAACACAAGTGGGAAAAGTGGTTTTTCAACACTAACACAAGTGCGAAAAGTGGTTTTTCAACACTAACACAAGTGCGAAAAGTGGTTTTTCAACACTATCACAAGTGCAAAAAGTGTTTTTTCCACACTAATACAAGTGCAAAAGTGGTTTCCTGCACCAACACAAGTGCGAAAAGTGGTTTTTCAACACTAACACAAGTGCGAAAAGTGGTTTTTCAACACTATCACAAGTGCAAAAAGTGGTTTTTCCACACTAATACAAGTGCAAAAGTGGTTTCCTGCACCAACACAAGTGCGAAAAGTGGTTTTTCAACACTAACACAAGTGCGAAAAGTGGTTTTTCCACACTATCACATGTGCGAAAAGTGGTTTCCTGCACCAACACAAGTGCGAAAAGTGGTTTTTCAACACTAACACAAGTGCGAAAAGTGGTTTTTCAACACTATCACAAGTGCGAAAAGTGGTTTTTCAACACTAACACAAGTGCGAAAAGTGATTTTCAACACTAACACAAGTGCGATAAGTGGTTTTTCAACACTAACACAAGTGCGAAAAGTGTTTTTTCCACACTAATACAAGTGCAAAAGTGGTTTCCTGCACCAACACAAGTGCGAAAAGTGGTTTTTCCACACTAATACAAGTGCAAAAGTGATTTTTCCACACTATCACAAGTGCGAAAAGTGGTTTCCTGCACCAACACAAGTGCGAAAAGTGGTTTTTCAACACTAACACAAGTGCGAAAAGTGGTTTTTCAACACTATCACAAGTGCAAAAAGTGTTTTTTCCACACTAATACAAGTGCAAAAGTGGTTTCCTGCACCAACACAAGTGCGAAAAGTGGTTTTTCAACACTAACACAAGTGCGAAAAGTGGTTTTTCAACACTAACACAAGTGCGAAAAGTTGTTTTTCAACACTATCACAAGTGCAAAGTGTTTTTTCCACACTAATACAAGTGCAAAAGTGGTTTCCTGCACCAACACAAGTGCGAAAAGTGGTTTTTCCACACTAACACAAGTGCGAAAAGTGGTTTTCCCACACTATCACATGTGTGAAAAGTGGTTTCCTGCACCAACACAAGTGCGAAAAGTGGTTTTTCAACACTAACACAAGTGCGAAAAGTGGTTTTTCAACACTAACACAAGTGCGAAAAGTCGTTTTTCAACACTAACACAAGTGCGATAAGTGGTTTTTCAACACTAACACAAGTGCGAAAAGTGTTTCTTTCCACACTAATACAAGTGCAAAAGTGGTTTCCTGCACCAACACAAGTGCGAAAAGTGGTTTTTCAACACTAACACAAGTGCGAAAAGTGGTTTTTCCACACTAATACAAGTGCAAATGTGGTTTTTCCACACTATCACAAGTGCGAAAAGTGGTTTCCTGCACCAACACAAGTGCGAAAGGTGGTTTTTCAACACTAACACAAGTGCGAAAAGTGGTTTTTCAACACTATCACAAGTGCAAAAAGTATTTTTTCCACACTAACACAAGTGCGAAAAGTGGTTTTTCAACACTATCACAAGTGCAAAAAGTGGTTTTTCAACACTATCACAAGTGCGAAAAGTGGTTTTTCAACACTAACGCAAGTGCGAAAAGTGGTTTTTCAACACTAGCACAAGTGCGAAAAGTGGTTTTACCACACTATCACATGTGCGAAAAGTGGTTTTTCAACACTAACACAAGTGCGAAAAGTGGTTTTTCAACACTATCACAAGTGCAAAAAGTGTTTTTTCCACACGAATACAAGTGCAAAAGTGGTTTCCTGCACCAACACAAGTGCGAAAAGTCGTTTTTCAACACTAACACAAGTGCGAAAAGTGGTTTTTCAACACTAACACAAGTGCGAAAAGTGGTTTTTCCACACTATCACAAGTGCGAAAAGTGTTTTTCTACACTAATACAAGTGCAAAAGTGGTTTCCTGCACCAACACAAGTGCGAAAAGTGGTTTTTCAACACTAACACAAGTGCGAAAAGTGGTTTTTCAACACTAACACAAGTGCGAAAAGTGGTTTTTCAACATTATCACAAGTGCAAAAAGTGTTTTTTCCACACTAATACAAGTGCAAAAGTGGTTTCCTGCACCAACACAAGTGCGAAAAGTGGTTTTTCAACACTAACACAATTGCGAAAAGTGGTTTTTCAACACTAACACAAGTTCGAAAAGTGGTTTTTCCACACTAATACAAGTGCAAAAGTGGTTTCCTGCACCAACACAAGTGCGAAAAGTGGTTTTTCAACACTAACACAAGTGCGAAAAGTGGTTTTTCAACACTATCACAAGTGCAAAAAGTGTTTTTTCCACACTAATACAAGTGGAAAAGTGGTTTCCTCCACCAACACAAGTGCGAAAAGTGGTTTTTCAACACTAACACAAGTGCGAAAAGTGGTTTTTCAACACTAATACAAGTGCAAAGGTGGTTTCCTGCACCAACACAAGTGCGAAAAGTGGTTTTTCAACACTAACACAGGTGCGAAAAGTGGTTTTTCAACACTATCACAAGTGCAAAAAGTGCTTTTTCCACACTAATACAAGTGCAAAAGTTGTTTCCTGCACCAACACAAGTGCGAAAAGTGGTTTTTCAACACTAACACAAGTGCGAAAAGTGGTTTTTCAACACTAGCACAAGTGCGAAAAGTGGTTTTTCCACACTATCACATGTGCGAAAAGTGGTTTTTCAACACTAACACAAGTGCGAAAAGTGGTTTTTCAACACTATCACAAGTGCAAAAAGTGTTTTTTCCACACTAATACAAGTGCAAAAGTGGTTTCCTGCACCAACACAAGTGCGAAAAGTCGTTTTTCAACACTAACCCAAGTGCGAAAAGTGGTTTTTCAACACTAACACAAGTGCGAAAAGTGGTTTTTCCACACTATCACAAGTGCGAAAAGTGGTTTTTCAACACTAACACAAGTGCGAAAAGTGGTTTTTCAACACTAACACAAGTGCGATAAGTGGTTTTTCAACAGTAACACAAGTCCGAAAAGTGTTTTTTCCACACTAATACAAGTGCAAAAGTGGTTTCCTGCACCAACACAAGTGCGAAAAGTGGTTTTTCAACACTAACACAAGTGCGAAAAGTGGTTTTTCCACACTAATACAAGTGCAAAAGTGGTTTTTCCACACTATCACAAGTGCGAAAAGTGGTTTCCTGCACCAACACAAGTGCGAAAAGTGGTTTTTCAACACTAACACAAGTGCGAAAAGTGGTTTTTCAACACTATCACAAGTGCAAAAAGTGTTTTTTCCACACTAATACATGTGCAAAATCGGTTTCCTGCACCAACACAAGTGGGAAAAGTGGTTTTTCAACACTAACACAAGTGCGAAAAGTGGTTTTTCAACACTAACACAAGTGCGAAAAGTGGTTTTTCAACACTATCACAAGTGCAAAAAGTGTTTTTTCCACACTAATACAAGTGCAAAAGTGGTTTCCTGCACCAACACAAGTGCGAAAAGTGGTTTTTCAACACTAACACAAGTGCGAAAAGTGGTTTTTCAACACTATCACAAGTGCAAAAAGTGGTTTTTCCACACTAATACAAGTGCAAAAGTGGTTTCCTGCACCAACACAAGTGCGAAAAGTGGTTTTTCAACACTAACACAAGTGCGAAAAGTGGTTTTTCCACACTATCACATGTGCGAAAAGTGGTTTCCTGCACCAACACAAGTGCGAAAAGTGGTTTTTCAACACTAACACAAGTGCGAAAAGTGGTTTTTCAACACTATCACAAGTGCGAAAAGTGGTTTTTCAACACTAACACAAGTGCGAAAAGTGATTTTCAACACTAACACAAGTGCGATAAGTGGTTTTTCAACACTAACACAAGTGCGAAAAGTGTTTTTTCCACACTAATACAAGTGCAAAAGTGGTTTCCTGCACCAACACAAGTGCGAAAAGTGGTTTTTCCACACTAATACAAGTGCAAAAGTGATTTTTCCACACTATCACAAGTGCGAAAAGTGGTTTCCTGCACCAACACAAGTGCGAAAAGTGGTTTTTCAACACTAACACAAGTGCGAAAAGTGGTTTTTCAACACTATCACAAGTGCAAAAAGTGTTTTTTCCACACTAATACAAGTGCAAAAGTGGTTTCCTGCACCAACACAAGTGCGAAAAGTGGTTTTTCAACACTAACACAAGTGCGAAAAGTGGTTTTTCAACACTAACACAAGTGCGAAAAGTTGTTTTTCAACACTATCACAAGTGCAAAGTGTTTTTTCCACACTAATACAAGTGCAAAAGTGGTTTCCTGCACCAACACAAGTGCGAAAAGTGGTTTTTCCACACTAACACAAGTGCGAAAAGTGGTTTTCCCACACTATCACATGTGTGAAAAGTGGTTTCCTGCACCAACACAAGTGCGAAAAGTGGTTTTTCAACACTAACACAAGTGCGAAAAGTGGTTTTTCAACACTAACACAAGTGCGAAAAGTCGTTTTTCAACACTAACACAAGTGCGATAAGTGGTTTTTCAACACTAACACAAGTGCGAAAAGTGTTTCTTTCCACACTAATACAAGTGCAAAAGTGGTTTCCTGCACCAACACAAGTGCGAAAAGTGGTTTTTCAACACTAACACAAGTGCGAAAAGTGGTTTTTCCACACTAATACAAGTGCAAATGTGGTTTTTCCACACTATCACAAGTGCGAAAAGTGGTTTCCTGCACCAACACAAGTGCGAAAGGTGGTTTTTCAACACTAACACAAGTGCGAAAAGTGGTTTTTCAACACTATCACAAGTGCAAAAAGTATTTTTTCCACACTAACACAAGTGCGAAAAGTGGTTTTTCAACACTATCACAAGTGCAAAAAGTGGTTTTTCAACACTATCACAAGTGCGAAAAGTGGTTTTTCAACACTAACACAAGTGCGAAAAGTGGTTTCCTGCACCAACACAAGTGCGAAAGGTGGTTTTTCAACACTAACACAAGTGCGAAAAGTGGTTTTTCAACACTATCACAAGTGCGAAAAGTGGTTTTTCAACACTAACACAAGTGCGAAAAGTGATTTTTCAACACTAACACAAGTGCGATAAGTGGTTTTTCAACACTAACACAAGTGCGAAAAGTGTTTTTTCCACACTAATACAAGTGCAAAAGTGGTTTCCTGCACCAACACAAGTGCGAAAAGTGGTTTTCCAACACTAACACAAGTGCGAAAAGTGGTTTTTCCACACTAATACAAGTGCAAAAGTGGTTTTTCCACACTATCACAAGTGCAAAAAGTGGTTTCCTGCACCAACACAAGTGCGAAAAGTGGTTTTTCAACACTAACACAAGTGCGAAAAGTGGTTTTTCAACACTATCACAAGTGCAAAAAGTGTTTTTTCCACACTAATACAAGTGCAAAAGTGGTTTCCTGCACCAACACAAGTGCGAAAAGTGTTTTTTCAACACTAACACAAGTGCAAAAAGTGGTTTTCAACACTAACACAAGTGCGAAAAGTGGTTTTTCAACACTATCACAAGTGCAAAAAGTGTTTTTCTACACTAATACAAGTGCAAAAGTGGTTTCCTGCACCAACACAAGTGCGAAAAGTGGTTTTTCAACACTAACACAAGTGCGAAAAGTGGTTTTTCAACACTAACACAAGTGCGAAAAGTGGTTTTTCAACATTATCACAAGTGCAAAAAGTGTTTTTTCCACACTAATACAAGTGCAAAAGTGGTTTCCTGCACCAACACAAGTGCGAAAAGTGGTTTTTCAACACTAACACAATTGCGAAAAGTGGTTTTTCAACACTAACACAAGTTCGAAAAGTGGTTTTTCCACACTAATACAAGTGCAAAAGTGGTTTCCTGCACCAACACAAGTGCGAAAAGTGGTTTTTCAACACTAACACAAGTGCGAAAAGTGGTTTTTCAACACTATCACAAGTGCAAAAAGTGTTTTTTCCACACTAATACAAGTGGAAAAGTGGTTTCCTCCACCAACACAAGTGCGAAAAGTGGTTTTTCAACACTAACACAAGTGCGAAAAGTGGTTTTTCAACACTAATACAAGTGCAAAGGTGGTTTCCTGCACCAACACAAGTGCGAAAAGTGGTTTTTCAACACTAACACAAGTGCGAAAAGTGGTTTTTCCACACTAATACAAGTGCAAAAGTGGTTTCCTGCACCAACACAAGTGCGAAAAGTGGTTTTTCAACACTAACAAAAGTGCGAAAAGTGGTTTTTCAACACTAACACAAGTGCGAAAAGTGGTTTTTCAACACTAACACAAGTGCGAAAAGTGGTTTTTCAACACTATCACAAGTGCAAAAAGTGGTTTTTCAACACTAACACAAGTGCGAAAAGTGATTTTTCAACACTAACACAAGTGCGATAAGTGGTTTTTCAACAGTAACACAAGTGCGAAAAGTGTTTTTTCCACACTAATACAAGTGCAAAAGTGGTTTCCTGCACCAACACAAGTGCGAAAAGTGGTTTTTCAACACTAACACAAGTGCGAAAAGTGGTTTTTCCACACTAATACAAGTGCAAAAGTGGTTTTTCCACACTATCACAAGTGCGAAAAGTGGTTTCCTGCACCAACACAAGTGCGAAAAGTGGTTTTTCAACACTAACACAAGTGCGAAAAGTGGTTTTTCAACACTATCACAAGTGCAAAAAGTGTTTTTTCCACACTAATACAAGTGCAAAAGTGGTTTCCTGCACCAACACAAGTGCGAAAAGTGGTTTTTCAACACTAACACAAGTGCGAAAAGTGGTTTTTCAACACTAACACAAGTGCGAAAAGTGGTTTTTCAACACTATCACAAGTGCAAAAAGTGCTTTTTCCACACTAATACAAGTGCAAAAGTTGTTTCCTGCACCAACACAAGTGCGAAAAGTGGTTTTTCAACACTAACGCAAGTGCGAAAAGTGGTTTTTCAACACTAGCACAAGTGCGAAAAGTGGTTTTACCACACTATCACATGTGCGAAAAGTGGTTTTTCAACACTAACACAAGTGCGAAAAGTGGTTTTTCAACACTATCACAAGTGCAAAAAGTGTTTTTTCCACACGAATACAAGTGCAAAAGTGGTTTCCTGCACCAACACAAGTGCGAAAAGTCGTTTTTCAACACTAACACAAGTGCGAAAAGTGGTTTTTCAACACTAACACAAGTGCGAAAAGTGGTTTTTCCACACTATCACAAGTGCGAAAAGTGTTTTTCTACACGAATACAAGTGCAAAAGTGGTTTCCTGCACCAACACAAGTGCGAAAAGTGGTTTTTCAACACTAACACAAGTGCGAAAAGTGGTTTTTCAACACTAACACAAGTGCGAAAAGTGGTTTTTCAACATTATCACAAGTGCAAAAAGTGTTTTTTCCACACTAATACAAGTGCAAAAGTGGTTTCCTGCACCAACACAAGTGCGAAAAGTGGTTTTTCAACACTAACACAATTGCGAAAAGTGGTTTTTCAACACTAACACAAGTGCGAAAAGTGGTTTTTCAACACTATCACAAGTGCAAAAAGTGTTTTTTCCACACTAATACAAGTGGAAAAGTGGTTTCCTCCACCAACACAAGTGCGAAAAGTGGTTTTTCAACACTAATACAAGTGCAAAGGTGGTTTCCTGCACCAACACAAGTGCGAAAAGTGGTTTTTCAACACTAACACAAGTGCGAAAAGTGGTTTTTCCACACTAATACAAGTGCAAAAGTGGTTTCCTGCACCAACACAAGTGCGAAAAGTGGTTTTTCAACACTAACAAAAGTGCGAAAAGTGGTTTTTCAACACTAACACAAGTGCGAAAAGTGGTTTTTCAACACTAACACAAGTGCGAAAAGTGGTTTTTCAACACTATCACAAGTGCAAAAAGTGGTTTTTCAACACTAACACAAGTGCGAAAAGTGATTTTTCAACACTAACACAAGTGCGATAAGTGGTTTTTCAACAGTAACACAAGTGCGAAAAGTGTTTTTTCCACACTAATACAAGTGCAAAAGTGGTTTCCTGCACCAACACAAGTGCGAAAAGTGGTTTTTCAACACTAACACAAGTGCGAAAAGTGGTTTTTCCACACTAATACAAGTGCAAAAGTGGTTTTTCCACACTATCACAAGTGCGAAAAGTGGTTTCCTGCACCAACACAAGTGCGAAAAGTGGTTTTTCAACACTAACACAAGTGCGAAAAGTGGTTTTTCAACACTATCACAAGTGCAAAAAGTGTTTTTTCCACACTAATACAAGTGCAAAAGTGGTTTCCTGCACCAACACAAGTGCGAAAAGTGGTTTTTCAACACTAACACAAGTGCGAAAAGTGGTTTTTCAACACTATCACAAGTGCAAAAAGTGTTTTTTCCACACTAATACAAGTGGAAAAGTGGTTTCCTCCACCAACACAAGTGCGAAAAGTGGTTTTTCAACACTAACACAAGTGCGAAAAGTGGTTTTTCAACACTAATACAAGTGCAAAGGTGGTTTCCTGCACCAACACAAGTGCGAAAAGTGGTTTTTCAACACTAACACAAGTGCGAAAAGTGGTTTTTCCACACTAATACAAGTGCAAAAGTGGTTTCCTGCACCAACACAAGTGCGAAAAGTGGTTTTTCAACACTAACAAAAGTGCGAAAAGTGGTTTTTCAACACTAACACAAGTGCGAAAAGTGGTTTTTCAACACTAACACAAGTGCGAAAAGTGGTTTTTCAACACTATCACAAGTGCAAAAAGTGGTTTTTCAACACTAACACAAGTGCGAAAAGTGATTTTTCAACACTAACACAAGTGCGATAAGTGGTTTTTCAACAGTAACACAAGTGCGAAAAGTGTTTTTTCCACACTAATACAAGTGCAAAAGTGGTTTCCTGCACCAACACAAGTGCGAAAAGTGGTTTTTCAACACTAACACAAGTGCGAAAAGTGGTTTTTCCACACTAATACAAGTGCAAAAGTGGTTTTTCCACACTATCACAAGTGCGAAAAGTGGTTTCCTGCACCAACACAAGTGCGAAAAGTGGTTTTTCAACACTAACACAAGTGCGAAAAGTGGTTTTTCAACACTATCACAAGTGCAAAAAGTGTTTTTTCCACACTAATACAAGTGCAAAAGTGGTTTCCTGCACCAACACAAGTGCGAAAAGTGGTTTTTCAACACTAACACAAGTGCGAAAAGTGGTTTTTCAACACTAACACAAGTGCGAAAAGTGGTTTTTCAACACTATCACAAGTGCAAAAAGTGCTTTTTCCACACTAATACAAGTGCAAAAGTTGTTTCCTGCACCAACACAAGTGCGAAAAGTGGTTTTTCAACACTAACGCAAGTGCGAAAAGTGGTTTTTCAACACTAGCACAAGTGCGAAAAGTGGTTTTACCACACTATCACATGTGCGAAAAGTGGTTTTTCAACACTAACACAAGTGCGAAAAGTGGTTTTTCAACACTATCACAAGTGCAAAAAGTGTTTTTTCCACACGAATACAAGTGCAAAAGTGGTTTCCTGCACCAACACAAGTGCGAAAAGTCGTTTTTCAACACTAACACAAGTGCGAAAAGTGGTTTTTCAACACTAACACAAGTGCGAAAAGTGGTTTTTCCACACTATCACAAGTGCGAAAAGTGTTTTTCTACACTAATACAAGTGCAAAAGTGGTTTCCTGCACCAACACAAGTGCGAAAAGTGGTTTTTCAACACTAACACAAGTGCGAAAAGTGGTTTTTCAACACTAACACAAGTGCGAAAAGTGGTTTTTCAACATTATCACAAGTGCAAAAAGTGTTTTTTCCACACTAATACAAGTGCAAAAGTGGTTTCCTGCACCAACACAAGTGCGAAAAGTGGTTTTTCAACACTAACACAATTGCGAAAAGTGGTTTTTCAACACTAACACAAGTGCGAAAAGTGGTTTTTCAACACTATCACAAGTGCAAAAAGTGTTTTTTCCACACTAATACAAGTGGAAAAGTGGTTTCCTCCACCAACACAAGTGCGAAAAGTGGTTTTTCAACACTAATACAAGTGCAAAGGTGGTTTCCTGCACCAACACAAGTGCGAAAAGTGGTTTTTCAACACTAACACAAGTGCGAAAAGTGGTTTTTCCACACTAATACAAGTGCAAAAGTGGTTTCCTGCACCAACACAAGTGCGAAAAGTGGTTTTTCAACACTAACAAAAGTGCGAAAAGTGGTTTTTCAACACTAACACAAGTGCGAAAAGTGGTTTTTCAACACTAACACAAGTGCGAAAAGTGGTTTTTCAACACTATCACAAGTGCAAAAAGTGGTTTTTCAACACTAACACAAGTGCGATAAGTGGTTTTTCAACAGTAACACAAGTGCGAAAAGTGTTTTTTCCACACTAATACAAGTGCAAAAGTGGTTTCCTGCACCAACACAAGTGCGAAAAGTGGTTTTTCAACACTAACACAAGTGCGAAAAGTGGTTTTTCCACACTAATACAAGTGCAAAAGTGGTTTTTCCACACTATCACAAGTGCGAAAAGTGGTTTCCTGCACCAACACAAGTGCGAAAAGTGGTTTTTCAACACTAACACAAGTGCGAAAAGTGGTTTTTCAACACTATCACAAGTGCAAAAAGTGTTTTTTCCACACTAATACAAGTGCAAAAGTGGTTTCCTGCACCAACACAAGTGCGAAAAGTGGTTTTTCAACACTAACACAAGTGCGAAAAGTGGTTTTTCAACACTAACACAAGTGCGAAAAGTGGTTTTTCAACACTATCACAAGTGCAAAAAGTGCTTTTTCCACACTAATACAAGTGCAAAAGTTGTTTCCTGCACCAACACAAGTGCGAAAAGTGGTTTTTCAACACTAACGCAAGTGCGAAAAGTGGTTTTTCAACACTAGCACAAGTGCGAAAAGTGGTTTTACCACACTATCACATGTGCGAAAAGTGGTTTTTCAACACTAACACAAGTGCGAAAAGTGGTTTTTCAACACTATCACAAGTGCAAAAAGTGTTTTTTCCACACGAATACAAGTGCAAAAGTGGTTTCCTGCACCAACACAAGTGCGAAAAGTCGTTTTTCAACACTAACACAAGTGCGAAAAGTGGTTTTTCAACACTAACACAAGTGCGAAAAGTGGTTTTTCCACACTATCACAAGTGCGAAAAGTGTTTTTCTACACTAATACAAGTGCAAAAGTGGTTTCCTGCACCAACACAAGTGCGAAAAGTGGTTTTTCAACACTAACACAAGTGCGAAAAGTGGTTTTTCAACACTAACACAAGTGCGAAAAGTGGTTTTTCAACATTATCACAAGTGCAAAAAGTGTTTTTTCCACACTAATACAAGTGCAAAAGTGGTTTCCTGCACCAACACAAGTGCGAAAAGTGGTTTTTCAACACTAACACAATTGCGAAAAGTGGTTTTTCAACACTAACACAAGTTCGAAAAGTGGTTTTTCCACACTAATACAAGTGCAAAAGTGGTTTCCTGCACCAACACAAGTGCGAAAAGTGGTTTTTCAACACTAACACAAGTGCGAAAAGTGGTTTTTCAACACTATCACAAGTGCAAAAAGTGTTTTTTCCACACTAATACAAGTGGAAAAGTGGTTTCCTCCACCAACACAAGTGCGAAAAGTGGTTTTTCAACACTAACACAAGTGCGAAAAGTGGTTTTTCAACACTAATACAAGTGCAAAGGTGGTTTCCTGCACCAACACAAGTGCGAAAAGTGGTTTTTCAACACTAACACAAGTGCGAAAAGTGGTTTTTCCACACTAATACAAGTGCAAAAGTGGTTTCCTGCACCAACACAAGTGCGAAAAGTGGTTTTTCAACACTAACAAAAGTGCGAAAAGTGGTTTTTCAACACTAACACAAGTGCGAAAAGTGGTTTTTCAACACTAACACAAGTGCGAAAAGTGGTTTTTCAACACTATCACAAGTGCAAAAAGTGGTTTTTCAACACTAACACAAGTGCGAAAAGTGATTTTTCAACACTAACACAAGTGCGATAAGTGGTTTTTCAACAGTAACACAAGTGCGAAAAGTGTTTTTTCCACACTAATACAAGTGCAAAAGTGGTTTCCTGCACCAACACAAGTGCGAAAAGTGGTTTTTCAACACTAACACAAGTGCGAAAAGTGGTTTTTTGCACACTAATACAAGTGCAAAAGTGGTTTATCCACACTATCACAAGTGCGAAAAGTGGTTTCCTGCACCAACACAAGTGCGAAAAGTGGTTTTTCAACACTAACACAAGTGCGAAAAGTGGTTTTTCAACACTATCACAAGTGCAAAAAGTGTTTTTTCCACACTAATACAAGTGCAAAAGTGGTTTCCTGCACCAACACAAGTGCGAAAAGTGGTTTTTCAACACTAACACAAGTGCGAAAAGTGGTTTTTCAACACTAACACAAGTGCGAAAAGTGGTTTTTCAACACTATCACAAGTGCAAAAAGTGCTTTTTCCACACTAATACAAGTGCAAAAGTTGTTTCCTGCACCAACACAAGTGCGAAAAGTGGTTTTTCAACACTAACGCAAGTGCGAAAAGTGGTTTTTCAACACTAGCACAAGTGCGAAAAGTGGTTTTACCACACTATCACATGTGCGAAAAGTGGTTTTTCAACACTAACACAAGTGCGAAAAGTGGTTTTTCAACACTATCACAAGTGCAAAAAGTGTTTTTTCCACACGAATACAAGTGCAAAAGTGGTTTCCTGCACCAACACAAGTGCGAAAAGTCGTTTTTCAACACTAACACAAGTGCGAAAAGTGGTTTTTCAACACTAACACAAGTGCGAAAAGTGGTTTTTCCACACTATCACAAGTGCGAAAAGTGGTTTTTCAACACTAACACAAGTGCGAAAAGTGGTTTTTAAACACTAACACAAGTGCGATAAGTGGTTTTTCAACAGTAACACAAGTCCGAAAAGTGTTTTTTCCACACTAATACAAGTGCAAAAGTGGTTTCCTGCACCAACACAAGTGCGAAAAGTGGTTTTTCAACACTAACACAAGTGCGAAAAGTGGTTTTTCCACACTAATACAAGTGCAAAAGTGGTTTTTCCACACTATCACAAGTGCGAAAAGTGGTTTCCTGCACCAACACAAGTGCGAAAAGTGGTTTTTCAACACTAACACAAGTGCGAAAAGTGGTTTTTCAACACTATCACAAGTGCAAAAAGTGTTTTTTCCACACTAATACAAGTGCAAAATCGGTTTCCTGCACCAACACAAGTGGGAAAAGTGGTTTTTCAACACTAACACAAGTGCGAAAAGTGGTTTTTCAACACTAACACAAGTGCGAAAAGTGGTTTTTCAACACTATCACAAGTGCAAAAAGTGTTTTTTCCACACTAATACAAGTGCAAAAGTGGTTTCCTGCACCAACACAAGTGCGAAAAGTGGTTTTTCAACACTAACACAAGTGCGAAAAGTGGTTTTTCAACACTATCACAAGTGCAAAAAGTGGTTTTTCCACACTAATACAAGTGCAAAAGTGGTTTCCTGCACCAACACAAGTGCGAAAAGTGGTTTTTCAACACTAACACAAGTGCGAAAAGTGGTTCTTCCACACTATCACATGTGCGAAAAGTGGTTTCCTGCACCAACACAAGTGCGAAAAGTGGTTTTTCAACACTAACACAATTGCAAAAAGTGGTTTTTCAACACTATCACAAGTGCGAAAAGTGGTTTTTCAACACTAACACAAGTGCGAAAAGTGATTTTTCAACACTAACACAAGTGCGATAAGTGGTTTTTCAACACTAACACAAGTGCGAAAAGTGTTTTTTCCACACTAATACAAGTGCAAATGTGGTTTCCTGCACCAACACAAGTGCGAAAAGTGGTTTTTCCACACTAATACAAGTGCAAAAGTGATTTTTCCACACTATCACAAGTGCGAAAAGTGGTTTCCTGCACCAACACAAGTGCGAAAAGTGGTTTTTCAACACTAACACAAGTGCGAAAAGTGGTTTTTCAACACTATCACAAGTGCAAAAAGTGTTTTTTCCACACTAATACAAGTGCAAAAGTGGTTTCCTGCACCAACACAAGTGCGAAAAGTGGTTTTTCAACACTAACACAAGTGCGAAAAGTGGTTTTTCAACACTAACACAAGTGCGAAAAGTTGTTTTTCAACACTATCACAAGTGCAAAGTGTTTTTTTCACACTAATACAAGTGCAAAAGTGGTTTCCTGCACCAACACAAGTGCGAAAAGTGGTTTTTCAACACTAACACAAGTGCGAAAAGTGTTTTTTCCACACTAATACAAGTGCAAAAGTGGTTTCCTGCACCAACACAAGTGCGAAAAGTGGTTTTTCCACACTAACACAAGTGCGAAAAGTGGTTTTTCCACACTATCACATGTGCGAAAAGTGGTTTCCTGCACCAACACAAGTGCGAAAAGTGGTTTTTCAACACTAACACAAGTGCGAAAAGTGGTTTTTCAACACTAACACAAGTGCGAAAAGTCGTTTTTCAACACTAACACAAGTGCGATAAGTGGTTTTTCAACACTAACACAAGTGCGAAAAGTGTTCTTTCCACACTAATACAAGTGCAAAAGTGGTTTCCTGCACCAACACAAGTGCGAAAAGTGGTTTTTCAACACTAACACAAGTGCGAAAAGTGGTTTTTCCACACTAATACAAGTGCAAAAGTGGTTTTTCCACACTATCACAAGTGCGAAAAGTGGTTTCCTGCACCAACACAAGTGCGAAAAGTGGTTTTTCAACACTAACACAAGTGCGAAAAGTGGTTTTTCAACACTATCACAAGTGCAAAAAGTGTTTTTTCCACACTAATACAAGTGCAAAATCGGTTTCCTGCACCAACACAAGTGGGAAAAGTGGTTTTTCAACACTAACACAAGTGCGAAAAGTGGTTTTTCAACACTAACACAAGTGCGAAAAGTGGTTTTTCAACACTATCACAAGTGCAAAAAGTGTTTTTTCCACACTAATACAAGTGCAAAAGTGGTTTCCTGCACCAACACAAGTGCGAAAAGTGGTTTTTCAACACTAACACAAGTGCGAAAAGTGGTTTTTCAACACTATCACAAGTGCAAAAAGTGGTTTTTCCACACTAATACAAGTGCAAAAGTGGTTTCCTGCACCAACACAAGTGCGAAAAGTGGTTTTTCAACACTAACACAAGTGCGAAAAGTGGTTCTTCCACACTATCACATGTGCGAAAAGTGGTTTCCTGCACCAACACAAGTGCGAAAAGTGGTTTTTCAACACTAACACAATTGCAAAAAGTGGTTTTTCAACACTATCACAAGTGCGAAAAGTGGTTTTTCAACACTAACACAAGTGCGAAAAGTGATTTTTCAACACTAACACAAGTGCGATAAGTGGTTTTTCAACACTAACACAAGTGCGAAAAGTGTTTTTTCCACACTAATACAAGTGCAAATGTGGTTTCCTGCACCAACACAAGTGCGAAAAGTGGTTTTTCCACACTAATACAAGTGCAAAAGTGATTTTTCCACACTATCACAAGTGCGAAAAGTGGTTTCCTGCACCAACACAAGTGCGAAAAGTGGTTTTTCAACACTAACACAAGTGCGAAAAGTGGTTTTTCAACACTATCACAAGTGCAAAAAGTGTTTTTTCCACACTAATACAAGTGCAAAAGTGGTTTCCTGCACCAACACAAGTGCGAAAAGTGGTTTTTCAACACTAACACAAGTGCGAAAAGTGGTTTTTCAACACTAACACAAGTGCGAAAAGTTGTTTTTCAACACTATCACAAGTGCAAAGTGTTTTTTTCACACTAATACAAGTGCAAAAGTGGTTTCCTGCACCAACACAAGTGCGAAAAGTGGTTTTTCAACACTAACACAAGTGCGAAAAGTGTTTTTTCCACACTAATACAAGTGCAAAAGTGGTTTCCTGCACCAACACAAGTGCGAAAAGTGGTTTTTCCACACTAACACAAGTGCGAAAAGTGGTTTTTCCACACTATCACATGTGCGAAAAGTGGTTTCCTGCACCAACACAAGTGCGAAAAGTGGTTTTTCAACACTAACACAAGTGCGAAAAGTGGTTTTTCAACACTAACACAAGTGCGAAAAGTCGTTTTTCAACACTAACACAAGTGCGATAAGTGGTTTTTCAACACTAACACAAGTGCGAAAAGTGTTCTTTCCACACTAATACAAGTGCAAAAGTGGTTTCCTGCACCAACACAAGTGCGAAAAGTGGTTTTTCAACACTAACACAAGTGCGAAAAGTGGTTGTTTCCACACTAATACAAGTGCAAAAGTGGTTTTTCCACACTATCACAAGTGCGAAAAGTGGTTTCCTGCACCAACACAAGTGCGAAAGGTGGTTTTTCAACACTAACACAAGTGCGAAAAGTGGTTTTTCAACACTATCGCAAGTGCAAAAAGTGTTTTTTCCACACTAACACAAGTGCGAAAAGTGCTTTTTCAACACTATCACAAGTGCAAAAAGTGTTTTTTCCACACTAATACAAGTGCAAAAGTGGTTTCCTGCACCAACACAAGTGCGAAAAGTGGTTTTTCAACACTAACACAAGTGCGAAAAGTGGTTTTTCAACACTATCACAAGTGCAAAAGGTGGTTTTTCCACACTAATACAAGTGCAAAAGTGGTTTCCTGCACCAACACAAGTGCGAAATGTGGTTTTTCAACACTAACACAAGTGCGAAAAGTGGTTTTTCAACACTATCACAAGTGCGAAAAGTGGTTTTTCAACACTAACACAAGTGCGAAAAGTGGTTTTTCCACACTATCACATGTGCGAAAAGTGGTTTCCTGCACCAACACAAGTGCGAAAAGTGGTTTTTCAACACTAACACAAGTGCGAAAAGTGGTTTTTCAACACTATCACAAGTGCGAAAAGTGGTTTTTCAACACTAACACAAGTGCGAAAAGTGGTTTTTCAACACTAACACAAGTGCGAAAAGTGGTTTTTCAACACTAACACAAGTGCGAAAAGTGGTTTTTCCACACTAATACAAGGGCAAAAGTGGTTTCCTGCACCAAAGGTCAACATAGGTCAAAGGTCAACCACATTTTAAAAATTTCTAAAATCCTACATTTTCATCCGATTGACTTGAAATTTGAATAGGATTTTTATATCAGCGAACTGAATTCAACCACCAACTATTTTTGAGATCAGCATCGGCCAAAACGTCAACAACCATTTCAAATTTCTAAAATCCTGAATTTTCATCTGATTGACTTGAAATTTGAATGGGATTTTCATATCAGCAAATTGAATTCAACCACCAATTATTTTTGAGATCAACATAGGCCAAAGGTCAACCAACACAACAACATGCATTTTAAGGCCATTTTCCCTGCTAGAGCAGGGGTTAGCCTTGCGGTCCCCATGACAATATTCTCCATTTTGTCCTATTTTCTGCATCTCTCCTTGTTAACCCCCTTGCCCGCATTTCTTCTTCCACCATCTTTAGCCAAGTCTTTCTCGGTCTTTCCCGTCCTCTACTTCCTTCTACATTCATTTCCATCACTCTTCTCAACCAGTCACTTTCATCCTTCCTCAACACATGACCAAACCATCTCAACCTGGTCCGCTTCACAGCATCAGTCACAGGCTCTATTCCCATCATCTTTCGCAATTCATCATTTGTCTTCCTCTCTTTCAACGAAACTCCGCACATCCACCGAACCATTAACATTTCCACCCTTTCCAGCCTTCGTTGCTGCGCTACGTTCATTACCCATGTCTCGCTTCCATAAATCACAACACTTCTCACACATGCAGCATACACTTCAGCTTCAACGACACTCCCTTCCTCATCAGCACGCCACTCAGTTCCCGAAACTTCTTCCATGCACATCTCACTCCAGCTACCGTTGCCGAGTCTGATCCACCTTCTCCATTAAGCATGTCTCTGAGGTAGCAAAATGTTTTCACACCTTCCAGCTTCACGCCGTCTCCAAGATCCAACTCAACATTTCCTCCAACTGCAGCTCCCTCTGTGCACACCTTACATTTGAAGGTAGCTGCCACACTGGTTAATGACCCTCTCAGACCACGACATTTTTGATGAACCCACTCAGCGCACATTGGACAATGAATGGATTTCACTCCGACACCCTTCCTGCACACAGCACATGGCCACTTCCCAGTTCTTTCCACCTCACCACATGCTTTACCACTTGCCATCACCTTCGTCTTTCCTATTTATTTTTTTTGTATACAAGATCGAGGCTCGTGAAACAGCTAACATTAATCACACAAAAAGACAAACCGACACACAAAACACAAAAAACAAGGGGAGCGGCAGACAAGATGGGGAGAGAGGGGGAAGGACACAAACACAACATTTGAGAGCAGAGACATCGGGAGGACTTGGGGGGAGGTGGGAGAGGAATAAAACATATGAACACTGCAAGGACTCCAGGGTGAATTACCGGGGGTAGAAAAGATCAAGGTTTTCGATGGGGGAAGATAAGAGATGGTGGTGAACAGCTGTTTTAAAGACCTGGAGGGAGGAGTGGGATTGAAGGGAGTGGGGGAGTTTGTTCCAGAGGCGGGAGAAAAGGGGAATGAAAGAGTGAAGGTGAGCAGAGAGCCTAGACTTTGGCAGTTTAACCATAAGAGGGTTGCAGGCAGATCTTGTGCGACCTGAAGGAATATTGGGGGGACAGAGCACAGAGAGAGCTGGGGGAGCAAGGCCGGAGAGGAGTCGGTAGAAGACAGAAAGACCACCAACCTGCCTGCGGTGAGTGAGTAAAAGGCCCTCGGAGTTGACTACATCGCAGGAGATTCCAATGATTCTGAAAGCTTTGGCCTCAACAGCGTGAAGCCGAGCAAGGTGTGAGGCAGGAGCACCAGCCCAGAGGGGGGAACAGTATTCCATTGAGCTGCGGATGAAAGCCTTGTATGTGGTGAGGAGCTCAGGTGTGCCAAGGAAGGACTTCGCACGACGGAGGATGCCCAGTCGGCGACTGGCTTTGGAGGCCAGCTTGGAAATGTGGTTTTCCCAAGAAAGATCATGGCAGATAGTGAGACCCAAAAGCTTGAGCGACAGAACTTCTTGGAGAGGATTGTTGAGAAAGTAGATGGGAGGGTTGTCCAGTCGGTCCTTTCGGAGAGACATTGTAAGAGTGTGAGATTTGTCAGGATTGAAAGACATGTTCCACTTGTTTGACCAGTCTGTGATTTTGCCCAGGTCTGCAGAGAGTGAGGAGGCTGCAGACTGCCGATCTGAGGGATGAGGAATGGAGCGGCAGATAGTGGAGTCATCAGCAAAGAGATAGAGAGGATTTTCCAGAGAGTCGGAGAGGTCATTGATGAAGACCAGAAATAGCACAGGGCCCAGAACACTACCTTGGGGAACTCCAGCCAGAACAGGCTTGGAAGATGAGAGAAATCAATTCAGGGCCACACGTTGCCTACGACCAGAGAGGAAATCCGCAAGCCATGAGTGGAGATTTCCCTGAATACCATAGGATGTGAGTTTGGTAAGCAGAGCTGGGTGCCAGACCGTATCGAAGGCACGTGATATGTCAAGTGAGACAGCTCTGATTTCCTGTTTGGCATTGAGGACCTCCATCCATTGTTGAGACAGCAGAAGCAACATGTCCAGAGTAGAAAGACCTGGTCTGAATCCAAATTGATGATCAGAGATCAAGCCATTGGAGAAGAGGAAGGATTTGATATCTGAAGCAATTATGGATTCCATTACTTTGCTGATAATTGGGAGCAGGCTGATTGGTCTGTAGTTGCAAGGATCTGTTTTTGCACCTTTTTGTGTAAAGCGGTAATGTTTGCTGATTTCCAAGATGCTGGCAGATGACCTTGAGCAAAAGAGAGGGTGAAAAGAACAGAGAGAGGGCGAGATAGAGCGGCAGAGCAGGATTTTAGGACCTGAGGGCTGATGCCATCTGGTCCAGTTGCAGAATCAGAGTCGAGGTTTGATAAAAACTTCTCCACCTTGTCAGGAGAGAAGGACACAGAGTCCAGGAGCAGTTGGGTTCGACTGGGAAAGGTGGGAACAGAGAGAGATGGGTTTGGGACATAAGATTTTGAGGCAAACACAGAGTTGAGGCATTCGGCTTTGTCACGTGCGGTGTCAACTGTGTAGCCATTTGAGGTAAGGGAGGGGATGGAGGGGGAACAAACACCAGAAACGGATTTGACCAGACGCCACCAGGATTTGGAGGAAGGAGACAGGTTTGAGAGTTCAATCTTGAGTGTGGAGAGATAGTGCTTCCTGGCACTCCTGAGGGTAGAAACACACTTGTTTCGAGCTTGGTGGAAGGAACTGAGATTGCCTTCAGTTGGATTTGCCTTCCAAGACGCAAAGGCAAGTTGTTTCAGGGCAACTGCCTCACCACAAGATTCAGTGTACCATGGACGGGAGGAAGGGTAAGACAACTGAAGACGAGATGGGATAAATCTGTGCATGAGAGAGAGCAGTTTGCTTTGGAAGAATTCCCAGGAAGAATTGATGTCAGAGGCATTAGAGATGGGAGACCAGTCCAGTTGATTGATGGCTGCTTGCAGACCGTGCCAGTCGGCCTGACTGAAATGCCAGACTCGTCGGCGCTGAGGAGGCTCTCTGAGAATGGCCAGTGAGATGTCCACTTTAACAAGCACATGATCAGAAGAACCGATTGGAGCAGAAGAAGAGCAGCAGACATTTGCAGGGAAGTTAGTCATAACCAAGTCCAGAAGAGAAGATACTCCATTGACTGAGATCCGGGTCGGGAAATTGACAGATTGTGTCAGTCCCAATGAGTCGCAGAAGTCCTTTGCTGAGGTGCCATGGCTGGTGAGAGATGAACCCACACCCAGCCAGCTGGCATGATGACAGTTGAAGTCGCCACATATGAGGAAGAGAGAGTTTGGATGAGTTGATAGAAGTTGGTCCATGTTGTCCGATAGAGAAATGTAAATGGAGTCATCACTGTTTGGAGGACGGTACAGAACACATATGAACAAAAGGTGGGAGCGGAGAGGAAGCCGTAGCCAGAGGTCCTCCTGTGGGTGGGGTGGAGAGAGGGCAGTGCAGGGAGAGTGAGGAAGAGAGTTTTTGATGAAGATAGCCACCCCACCACCAGGACGAGGATCAGGTCTATCGTATCGGAGGAGGGAGTAACCAGGAAGAGATATTAAGGAATCAGAGACATCTTGAAGGTGGAAAGTTTCTGTTAAGCAGATCAAGTCTGGATTTTCAGAAGCAACCTGAATGGAGAGATCAATCAGGTTTGAGTGAAGGCCCCGGATGTTTGAGGTCCATACCGTTAGTGAAGAGAGAGGGGGAGCATCGGGTGCAGGACAGGGGAGGGGAGGGGTAGGGTCAGATGAAGGGTGAGAGGGGGATGTAGGAAGAGCAGTTGATAGTGTGTCAGAGATTACAGAAGAGTTACAAGAAAGGGAAGGATGAGGAGGACGAAAGGTTTGATGGTGATGGAATGAGGCACAGTGAGAGTTTGCTTGAGGGGGGGGGGGGGGCAGAGGAAAGTAGAAGGTTGGGGGAGGTGGAGGTATGACATAGGAGGGAGAGGAAGTGGGGAGGAGGCAGCTTTGAGAAGGAGGAGGGAGGAGGGAGAATTTGGGAGGGATGGTTGGGGGGGAGATTTGAAGGGGAGGGGCAAGGGGGGAGTTTAGAAAGTGGATGATTAATGAAAGATGAACATATATAACAAATTGGGTTTGTTGTGATTTTCAAGTTAGCGATTCGTTTAAGAACGATGGAGGAGAGATGGAATGAATGAGAATTTAGAGCATGGAGTGATTTGGAATCATAAGAGATTGAATATTTTTTTGAAATGGAATGAGTTGAAGAGGAAATTGAAAAGAGCCTTTTAAATAAGAAGCAAAACAGCGTGTTGTAATAAACCACTGAATAAAACACTGAAGGGGATAGTTGAAACATATTTAAACAGAACTGTGAAGAACAATCTTATATTCACAAAAATACCAATGGGGAGAGGAAGCCTAGAGTGACGACCACGAGTCACTTGAACAGGGCAAAAGGTGGAAGGCAAGGGGAAAATGGGGGCGGGGCGAGAGCGCACGTGGGCAGAGGCAAAATCACACGAGGAGAAAGGGAAATAAAAGGTTTTTTTTGTTTTTTTTTTTGTTTGTTTTGGGGGGGTGTGGGGGTTACAACGTTAGACAAATAGTAGATGTTTGGTGAAGCTTGGTGGAGAAGGGGAAATCAAAAAAGCTAGCAAAACAGCGAAGGAAGGAACAACCTTCGACAGGGGAAGCCTGAGGCTGCAAGGCCTTGCTCGCGACGCGGCAAACAAACGATTAATTTATGAAAGATAAACACCGAGAAACTTCCAAGGGGGACACTGTAAGTTCACACACCGAACGATAAATACAGTTTCGACAAAATACAATTGTGAACAGACTTAACTTTGAAAAACGTGGAGACCGTGTGGACCGTCGAAAACCCCTAAGTTCATCTTATATTCACCTTCAGACCTTTTGTCTCCATACATTCCTTCCACTTTTTCATCTTTTCCTTCAGTCCATCCATACTTTCCGCAATCAAAACCAGATCATCTGCATACAACAACTCCCACGGAAAACCCTCCTTTACCTTCTGAGTCAGCACCTCCATCACAGCCACAAATAGTGGTGGACTTCGTACCGATCCCTGATGCACTCCCACCTTCACCTTAATCTCACCACTGTTCCCGTCCTTCATCCTTCCAGCTGTGGGCGCTCTTTTGTGCATTGCCATCACTACTCTGATCAACCATTCCTCCCCTCCTAACTTCCTCAATGCCCATGTCAATACTTCGCGTGGAACCCCTTCGAATGCTTTTTCCAGATCAACAAACCCAAGAAACAACTTCTTCCTCTTCTCCATGTACTTCTCCTGCAACTGCCTCACAATAAAGACCGCGTCTGTCGTTCCTCTTCCTGGCATAAATCCAAACTGCATTTCGTCGATCTTCACCTTCTTCTTTATCCTCCTCTCCAACACCATTTCCAATACCTTCATTCTATGCTCCAATAACTTTATCGCTCGGTACGAGCCACACACCAGAGGGTCACCTTTCCCCTTGTATAGAGGGACGAGGGTACTCAGTTCCCAATTCACTGGAATGCGGCCTTCTTTCCCCACCAGATTACAGATCTCTGTCATTCTCTTCACATCCCAACTTCCTGCTGCCTTCAACATATCTCCCACAACTCCCGTCGGCCCTCCCGCTTTTCTACTCTTCATTGCTTTTATCGCTTCTGCAACTTCCTTCTCAGTTATCTTCTCTGCCGGTCCTAAAACTGGGTTACTCTCTATGTTGCCATCCCATTCATTCTCTGTATTCAACAGCATTTCCATATATCTTTTCCATCTTCCTATAATTCCATCTGGGTCCACAACGATTTGTCCCACTTCATCCTTCAAGTAACTCACCCCCATCACATCACACCTCTCTTTCGCTATCTGCTTTGCAATCCTGAATACCGCTCTCTGACCCTCTTCCGAATCCAAGCGTTCTCCGAACATTTTCCTGCATGCCTCCTGCGCCTTTGCTACCTCTTTCTTTGCAGCCTTCTTGGCTGCCTTATAACTTTCATGCTCTGCTGTTTCTGCTCCCGTACCCTTCGCCTTCTGCCACTCCTTGAACTTCTTCCTCTTCTCGTCAATCCTCTTTCCAACTTCATCATCCCACCATCATGTTTCCGAGTGCCTCGGTGGTCCTTTTGTCCATCCACAAACCTCACCAACGGCTCCCAACAGACTATCTTTCATTGACATCCAACCACGTTCAAGCTCAACCACATCATCCTCTACCCTACTCACATCTCTTTTAATGCCTCCCTTACTGTCACCTCTTTCAACCTCCACACCTTCATTCTCGGTTGGTACTTCACCCGCCGAGCTCTCCTCGCACATTTCACCCTTATGTCGCAGACAACCAAGTGGTGCTGTGAAACAGCCTCCTCCCCCGGGATCACCTTTGTGTCCCGGAGGTGCCCCCTATCTCGCTGACGCACCATAAGGTAGTCAACGGTTGTCGTCGACCCACCTGACGTGTATGTAACAAGCTTATTATCCTCTTTCTGGAACTGAGTATTCCAAATCAACAAATCAGCTCCATCAGCAAACTCCAAAATCCTTTCACCGTCTCCATTTCTCACACCATATCCGTAACCCCCATGAACTCCCTCAAAACCGTCCATACCCCTTCCCACATGTCCATTTAGGTCTCCTCCTACCACAACAACTGCCTCATCTTTCACGTTTTCCATCAGCTTCTCTATCGCACACCAGAACTTGTCCTTCTCTTCATCGCCCGACCAACCTGCGGAGCATATCCCGAGATGACGTTCACCAAGAGCTTTCCAATCATCATTTTCACCATCATCAACGGATCACTCACTCTAGTCACACTCACCACACTGTCTACAAACTCCTCAGAAAACAGGACACCAACACCATTCACGCCTTCTGGGCACCCTTGCCACACAAACTTGTATTTCTGTCCTTGCCTACCCTTCAGCATTCTAACACCACTTCCCTTCCACCTCGTCTCTTGCACACAACATATGTCCATTCTTCTTCTGACCAATACCTCCACCACTTCTCCTGATCTCCCTGTCATTGTCCCTACATTCCATGTCCGAAACCTCAGAAACCGATCTCCACTTCGGGCTGTACCCTGCCCATATGTAGTTGTAATTGTCATGGTTCTTTCTGAGGCAATGTTTTTTATGGCCGGATGCCGTTCCTGACGCAAACCCTCTTAGTCGCCTCTTACGACACGCAGTGATACGGTGTACCTATTCTAACCAGGGTACACACCCGGAGCCAAAGGTCAACCACTTCTTTCAAATTCCTAAAATCCTCAATTTTCATCTGATTGACTTAAAATCTGAATACGATTTGCATATCAGCTTACTGAAACCAACCCCCAACTATTTTTGAGGTCAACATAGGCCAAAAGGCCAAAATTCTAAAATTGTCAATTTTCATCCGATTACCTTAACATTTGAAGACGATTTGCATATCAGGTCACTGAATTCAACCACTAATTACTTTTGAGGTCAAAAGGATGCTCTACTGAGAGCCATTCTACTTTGTTCTGTTTTGTCAAGTGTCGCTCTATGAGTGATTTTTCATTTGTTTGTTCAATTTTGGTGAATATCCGGATTCGGATCCGGCTAGTAGAATTTTTGGAGTGATTCTTCATCATTGGGAGATAGGGCCAAAAATGATACATAGCAGGATATCTCAAAAATATATGGACGGATCTGGACGAAACCTGGTGGAGAGGTTGGGAGTTTGACAAGGATGATTCCATTCGATTTTGGTGAAGATCTGAATGTGGATTCGGATATGATAAAAACATTTTAAAAGTGATTCTTCACCATTGGGAGATAGCGCCAAAACCTATACATAACAGGATATCTCAAAAAGTTATGGATGGATTTGGACGAAACTTGTTGGACAGGTTGTTTGTGTGACAAGGAAAAATGGATTCAATTTTGGTGAAGAGCCGGATCCGGATCCAGCTAGTAGAATTTTTTAATTGATTCTTTACCATTGAGTGATATGGCGAACAAGGCGGAGGTATGCTCTCTACTGAGTGCCGTTCTAGTTGCAGATGTGCCATTTGATTATTCCACATACCTTGGTGTGCCTTTGTGTGTACAGTTGTTCTGACATGATTTTTTTCTTTTTACATCCTGATAGATTATTCGTGCTTTTTTCTGTTTCTGCCTTGCAAAAGCTACATTTTTCCAAATGACTCAGTCCTGCCATCTTTTAAAGCCGTGGAATAGTATCCTTGTTTTGTGCATTTATTCTGATTTGCTCGATCACAGTTGAGCTGGCCTCTTCTTAGCCATTTCAATGAGCCTTTTTTGTATAATCTTTTATCATATTTGTCTCTGCTCTTATTGCTCTTTTATCATTTTCCCAGTTGTTTGTGTCTATCAGTTGATATTTCACCATATATTTTTATTTTGTCTTTTTTGGAATCATTTATAGCTGTTTTGGTTTCATGTGTGACATCTTCCATTCGAACCTGTCTTTGGAATTTTTCTTCTAGGTGTGTTAGGGATACCTTTTCTGGCTTTGCTGTTTTCGTGTTTGCGTACAAATTGGATTCTGTAGTCTGTTGAACTTTTCACACACTCAGCCATTCCAACAGTTGTCAAATCTGTGCACTTGGTTGAATTCCATCAAGCCGCTAAATCTTTCTTGTCTCGGCAGGTACATTCTTGGGATGCATGGATTTTTGTCAACCATTTTGTGGATAGTGAGGAGTTTCCTTATTTTAAAATCCAGTTTATTGATTTCTGCCTGTGGCCACTTTACTATCCTGCAGTTGTATTGGAATACTGCTTTTGCGAGTTGGTTTGATTTTGTTCCTTGGGGAGAGATATGTTTTCAGGATCAGGCTCGTTCGAAGCAGGTATTCTTTGGTAATTGTTTTGCACATTTGTTTGTGACATATTTGGTGGCCCTCTTCTACCCCAAGGCATTTGGAGGATGCTTCATTGTCGAAATCCTGTATTGTTGTATTTGTGTAAATTGTTATGTTATCCATTTTTGTTGGTCTACCTTGAACGAATGTGCACTTAGCACACTTATCCAGACCAAATTCCTTTCAAATGTCTTCAGAGTACTGTTTCACTAATTTCAGTTGTTGTACCAATATTTTGTTGTTTGATGCAATAGAGCACTATCTCTCCACACTCAAGAATGAACTCTCAAACCTGTCTCCTTCCTCCAAATCCTGGTGGCATCTGGTCAAAATCCGTTTCTGGTGTTTGTTTCCCCTCCATCCCCTCCCTTACCTCAAATGGCCACACAGTTGACATCGCACGTGACAAAGCCGAATGCCTCAACTCTGTGTTTGCCTCAAAATCTTGTGTCCCAAACCCATCTCTCTCTGTTCCCACCCTTCCCAGTCGAACCCAACTGCTCCTGGACTCTGTGTCCTTCTCTCCTGACAAGGTGGAGGAGTTTTTGTCTAACCTCGACTCTGATTCTGCAACTGGACCAGACGGCATCAGCCCACGGGTCCTAAAATCCTGCTCTGCTGCTCTATCTCACCCTCTCTCTGTCCTTTTCACCCTCTCTTTTGCTCAAGGTCATCTGCCAGCATCCTGGAAATCAGCAAACATTACCGCTTTACACAAAAAAGGTGCAAAAACAGATCCTTGCAACTACAGACCAATCAGCCTGCTCCCAATTATCAGCAAAGTCATGGAATCCATCATTGCTTCGGATATGAAATATTTCCTCTTCTCCAACGGCTTGATCTCTGATCATCAATTTGGTTTCAGACCAGGTCACTCTACTCTGGACATGCTGCTTCTGCTGTCTCAACAATGGATGGAGGTCCTCAATGCCAAACAGGAAATCAGAGCTGTCTCCCTCGACATATCACGTGCCTTCGATACGGTCTGGCACCCAGCTCTGCTCACCAAACTCTCCTCCTATGGTATCCATGGAAATCTCCATGCATGGCTTGCGGACTTTCTCTCTGGTCGTAGTCAACGTGTGGCCCTGAATGGATTTCTCTCAACTCCCCTTCCTGTTCAGGCTGGAGTTCCCCAAGGCAGTGTTCTGGGCCCTGTGCTTTTTCTGGTCTTTATCAATGATCTCTCCGACTCTCTGGAAAATCCTCTCTATCTCTTTGCTGATGACTCCACTCTCTGCCGCTCCATTCCTCTGCCCTCAGATTGGCAGTCTGCAGCCTCCTCACTCTCTGAAGACTTGGGCAAAATCACAGACTGGTCAAACAAGTGGAACATGTCTTTCAATCCTGACAAATCTCACACTCTTACTATGTCTCTCCGAAAAGATCGACTGGACAACCCTCCCATCTACTTTCTCAACAATCCTCTCCAAGAAGTTCTGTCGCTCAAGCTTTTGCGTCTCACTATCTGCCATGATCTTTCTTGGGAAAACCACATTTCCAAGCTGGCCTCCAAAGCCAGTCGCCGACTGGGCATCCTCCGTCCTGCGAAGTCCTTCCTTGGCACACCTGAGCTCCTCACCACATACAAGGCTTTCATCCGCAGCTCAATGGAATACTGTTCTCCCCTATGGCCGGTGCTCCTGCCTCACACCTAGCTCGGCTTCACGCTGTCGAAACCAAAGCTTTCAGAATTATTGGAATCTCCCGCGATGAAGCTATCTCTGAGGGCCTTTCACTCACTCACCGCAGGCACGTAGGTGGTCTTTCTGTCTTCTACCGACTCCTCTCCGGCCTTGCACCCCCAGCTCTCTCTGTGCTCTGTCCCCCAAATATTCCTACAGGTCGCACAAGATCTGCCAGCAACCCTCTGATGGTTAAACTGCCGAAATCTCGGCTCTCTGCTCACCTTCACTCTTTCATTCCTCTTTTCTCCCGCCTCTGGAACAAACTCCCTCACTCCCTTCAATCCCACTCGTCCCTCCAGGTCTTTAAAACAGCTGTTCACCACCATCTCTTATCTTCCCCCATCCAAAACCTTGATCTTTTCTACCCCCGCTAATTCACCCCAGATCCACCTTGTTTGAAATTCCAACTTCTTTCGTGGAAGTCCTGGCAGTGTCCATATGTTTTATACCTCTCCCACCCACCCCCTTCCCATGCCCCCCCCCCCCAATGCCCTCTCCCTCTCACAGATCTCTCGATGTCTCCATGTCTCTCGGTCCCTGCTCTCAAAATAATGTTGTGTTTGTGTCCTTCCTCCTCTCTCCCCATCTTGTCTACCGCTCCCGATGTTATATGTTTTATGTGTCGGTTTGTCTTTCTGTGTGATTAATGTTCGCTCTTTCACGAGCCTCGATCTTGTATACAAAAAAAAAAAAAAAAAAAAAAAAAGAGTTTCAAATCATCCATCCAAATCATCCAAATCATCCATCAAATCATCCATCCAATGTCACCTTTTTGTCTATTTGGACATTCTCTTATTTGATGCCAGGGTGTATCCATGTCCTTGCTCATGAATGAGGTTGTTCTGTCGGTCCAGGAACAGACAAAACAGAAGTGGTTAAAAGCTGTCTCCCTGGAAGATTCCTTGACGTACCTTCACTCCTGGTATTTCGATCTTTCCTTCTGAGTGCTGCAATATCAATCTGGTGTTCCATAGTTATATTTTTTCTCAATCGGTTTGATTATTTGGGAGTTGCTCTTGTACAATTGCATGTATTTTATCATCTGCATTTGATCAGTGTACAATTTGGTACTTCTCGTTCTAGTTTTCAAGTATGGCCTTGTTACCCTGCGCTCGTGAAGCGAAAAGCCGGGTGAAGCATTCAGATGCATACGTGTGCCGTGTGCCGTACGTGTGTGCCATACGTGTCTGCATTTTAAAAATTCATTTTCTCGACAACCGTTGGTCCGATTGACACCAAAATTTACCATAGCAGTGCCTCTGCCTGTATATTTTTTTATTCATAATTTTGACGCCATCTTGGAAAAACTTTACACCTCTATATCTCCAAAACACCTCAATGAAAAAAATTGAAACATGGCTCATTGTCAAGTACTCACCATGGGGAATAAGATATGTTGATGATGATGTCATGGATGCCTCCATTATGACATCATAATTTGACAAGTACAACGCTTGATCTGATCAGAATGGAATTTTTTTTCCTCTGCAACTGTTAGTCCGATGAACACGAAATTTCCAAAATATGTGCGGCTCCTCCTGTAGAATTTTTAAATAATTATAACGTCATAGGTCATGTGGTACAGACGCCATCTTGGAAAAAATCGAATAAAGTTGCACCTCTATATCTCCGAAACCGCTCCATGGAAAACATTGAAACATGGCTCATTGTCAAGTACTCCCCTTGGGGAATGAGATATGTTGATGATGATGTCATCGGTGCCTTCGTTATGACGTCATAATTCGACAAGTACAACACTTATCCGATCATTGCGAAAACAATTTCTCAGAAACTGTTGGTCTGATGGGCACGAAATGTTCACCATAGGAGCGCCTCCTCCTGTAGAATATTTAATGATAATCATGACATCATAGGTCAAGTTGTACAGGCGCCATCTTGGAAAAACCGAAAAATGTTGCACCTCTATATATCCAAAACCGCTGCAAGGAAAAAATTTGTGAAACATGGCTCTTTGTGAACAACTCCATATGGGGAATAGGTATTGTTAACGATGACGTCATTGGTGCCATAATTATGACGTCATAATTCGACAGGGACAATGCTTAGTCTGATCAGTTTGAAATGTATTGAGCGTGATCTATGCAACAATTATATTAGAGAATATAAATTTATGATGTCATTGCTCATGTGGTCTGGCAGCCATATTGGAATAAAGAAAAAAAATGATCAAAAACAGAAGAGTTGGCTCGCAACAAGTTGACTGTGCAGGGTATGTATTCTATGAATACCATCAATGCCGAACCCGCGAATAAGTTTACAAGTGGAGGGAACAGTTTTGTTTGGGTGGAAACTCAAAATCATAATTGTATTGAGAAATTTATGAAACCTCCCACCCACCTTAGGACATCCGATGGGACCCCAAAAGGTTCCACAGAAAGTTTGGAGGGGCTAGCCCCAAAGCTGAGGAAGTAGTTTGGGGACAGATGGACAGACAGTCCTGCTTTATTATATAGACTAGTGTGACTCGGCATGCTATACGTGCCTCACCACACGTCGTTTCAGAGGGATAGGCATATTTGACCATTTTGGTGTATTTTGGGTCTTCAGGGCCATTTGGATCGTCAAGGTCTTTTGGATCCTCTGGGCCTTTAAGGGTATTTGGGGTCTTTGGGGTGTTTTGGGTCTTCAGGGTCTTTGGGGTCTTTTGGGTTTTTGGTGTCTTCAGGGGGCTTTTGGTCCTGAAGGGTCTTTTGTTTCCTTTGAGTCTTTAAGGGTCTTTCGGGGTATTTTGGTTCTTCGAGGTATTTAAGGGTTTTCATTGTGTTTTGGGTCTTACGGGTCTTTTGGTCTTCAGGGTGTTTTGGGTCCTCTGGGTCTTTTGGGTCTTCAGGGTCTTTTGGGTCTTCGATGTATTTTGGGTCTTCAGGGTATTTGGGGTCTTGGGGGTCTTTTGGGTCTTCAGTGTCTTCAGGGGCTTTTTGGTCTTAAGGGTCTTTTGGTTCCTCTGGGTCTTCAAGGGTCTTTAGGGTCTTCAGGGTGTTTTGGGTCTTCAGGGTCTTTAAGGGTATTTTGGGTCTTTTGGGTCTGAAGGGTCTTTTGGTTCTTCTGGGTCTTTTGGTTCCATTTGTGTCTTTGGGGTGTTTTGGGTCTTTGGGGTCTTCAGAGTATTTTGAGCCTTCGGCACCATTTGAGTCTTCAAGGTCTTTAAGGGTCTTTAAGGGTCTTTGTGGTCTTCAGGGTGGTTTGGGTCTTCAGGGTGTTTCGGGTCTTCGGGGTCTTTTTTGGTCTTCCTGGTCTTTTTGGGTCTTCGGGGTGTTTTGGGTATTTTGGGTCTTTGGAGTGTTTTGGTCTTTGGAGTGTTTTGGTCGTCAGGGTCTTCAGGGTGTTTTTGGGTCTTTTGGGTTTTCGGTGTCTTCGGGGTGTTTTGAGTGTTCAGGGTGTTTTGGGTGTTCAGAGTGTTTTGGGTATTTTGGGTGTTTGGGTGTCTTCTTTGGGTCTTTTGGATCTTCGGGGTATTTTGGGTCTTCAGGGTGTTTTTGGTCTTTGGGTGTCTTCGGGGCCATTTGGGTCTTCAGAGTCTTTTTGAGCCTCAGGGCCTTCAAGTGTATTTTGGGTCTTTGGGGGTGTTTTGGGTCATCTGAGAGTCTTTGGGTTCTTCGGGGTATTTTGGGTCTTTAAGGGTATTTTGGGTCTTCAGGGGTGTTGGTGGTCTTAAGGGTCTTGGGGGACGTAAAGGGTCGTCAAAGGTCTGAGGGGTCTCAGCAGTCTAAATGTAATTAAGAGGGTTAATTAAGAGGGTGTTAACTTTATTTGAAGAAGAAGAAGAAATTTTCGTCACATATAAACATAACGACATAACCATATACGTTTGCTTTATTAGTCCCCTCCCGGTGTACACCGGAGGGGACTATAGGTTTGCACGCCGTCCCTCCGTCTGTCCGTCAGTCCATCAGTCCGTCAGTCCATCAGTCCGTCAGTCCGTCAGTCTGTCAGTCCGTCACGCAAAGAACAGTTTTCCGGACTTTTTTTCTAAACTCTTAATGCCAATGATTTCAAACTTGGCACACGGTTTCCTCATGATATGTTACAGATCAAGTTCGAACTTCACGACGTTTCGATCATTTTTGACAAAGTGTTGGCACTTTGAACTTTGGTAATTTCCCCAACAGTTTTCCAGACGACAGACTGCCGGTAGGGGACATGTATTGCAGCGCAATACTCAGAATGCTTGTTATTTGAAATCATTAACATTATTAAGAGTTTAGAAAAAAGTCCGGAAAACTGTTATTTGCGTGACGGACTGACAGACGGACGGGCGGAGTGAAAACCTATAGTCCCCTCCGGTGTACACCAGTAGGGGACAAATAAGATGCAGGCGATGGCAGGTAGGAACACCTCTTTTAGCGTGTACTGCAGGTGTAGTTTGAAAATGAATGGCAGCTGTGAAGGGATCGTTGCGTGTAAGGTTTGTGGGTGAGGAAGTGGTGCATATCCACAGGTGATGAAGCTGTTGGAGAGAGAGAGAGGACTGCTGCCCCTCGCCATGCTGCCTCACCACCGGTAATCCAGCATGCGACTGTGATGGAAAACCTGCTGGGAGGAGGATAGCTTAAGTCCTCATTCAGAGTACAATCAGACCCACATCTCTCGAAGGAAAACCCACCGGTAGTGCTTTTGGGCATTCGTGTCACAGTGGAAGCCGATCTGGGTTGCAGCGCAGGTGAACATTCACACCAATTTGGACCCGAACAATTATGTGGACAGACAACGAAGGAATATGAGTGAGTTACATCATACCCCTACCAAGTTGCACACATTTGCATCAAGATATTTTGTCATGTACCCATGCTTTTGTATGCAATGACACTGTCAGGGCTTCTCTGCAACCTCCCTACCACAGACCCTTCCATGTTATTACAGGGAAGGACAAGTACTTCATCCTTGACTTTAATGGCAAGTCCAAAATGGTGAGTTTATCCAGACTCTACGTGGATAGAGAGTCTGATCCGACTCGATCTATTGCTATAGCAGAACAAACTCCAGCTACATTGACTCTCGCTGTTCCTGTGAGCCTACAGTAGAGGACTCCCACAACAGTGCCACAAGTTCACCCCCAACGACATGTGCATCAACCGCTTTGCCACCACCAACTGCATCAGAAACTCGTTCCGGCAGACATGTCCATTGGCCTAAGAGATTTTTGCAGGCATTTCATTAGGGCTGATGTCTACATCATTATCAATCGTCTCTCTTTGGTCATCGATATAGGGGGGAGCTAGTGTAGGGACTCATTAATGTTTCTTTACATTTTTTGAATATATGTAATAAAGCAAACGTGTGAACACTATTAGCCAATCATTGGAGTCCTACCAGAGAACCAATAGATATATCGGACACTGCAAGTTGGACTTACCGGGTCACCACGACAACATTGAGAGCTCTCGTGCTTTTCTGAGCAAGTTTTTCTTATTTTTATTCACGAATCACTCAACACATCAATATTCAATCGTGACTTCCATTCGACACCATTGAGTGAAGTGGAAGTCGTTTGTTTGGCTGAACAGCCATGCCGATGATGAACGAACATTCCCCTCTTTTTGCATCGACCTGAAAGCCACGGCTGCTCGACAATGTAACCGATTCACCTTATCGTGGGGCATACAAAAGCACTCACCGGTGACACCATGGTCGTCTTTAATACCCCAGTTGGAAACAGACGAGCAGGAGAGACACAAGTGAGAGGTTGGACTCTATTCCACATGGTTCATTGATGTACTACCAGCTTTAACTGCATGGACTATGGTAGTTTTTCAGCCTAATAACCCAGAGTCGACGGATGTCCAGGAACTTGGGCCGTTTCTCTTTCTGAAAATGGGAGCTACGTCGCCTGGTAAGGTTCTTTGCCGGTGTGCAACAAAGTGTCTCCATATCACATTGGGCACTTACACATCGTACATATCATCAAACTTATCATAATACGAGTACAGGAACTTCAACGCAGGAGGAGCTGCCATTTGGCACATCAAAGTCAGCGCTTGTGTTGCTAACCTAATGTTGTTTGTCCGTGCTCAATTCTTTTTAAATGCTGAGCATCAAGCGAGGAAGCAGCACAGCCAGTTTTTAAAGTCTTTGGTAGGACTTGGCCGGGAATTGAACAACTGAACTCCCAGACTCGGAGTGGATGCTCTAACTATTATGCCATCGAGTCTGGTAAATGAGGGCTCGTTTGAGATTTGAACCCAGGACCTCTCGCACCTGAAGCGAGAATTAGACCCCTAGCATAGAGCCCTAGACAAATGAGCCTGCCAAGGACCCAATGACATGAAAAAAGCGTTACAGGATATCAAATGGTACATATTGCACGGAGTTCGTTTTTGGAACCATTTGATGAGTTGTGGGCCAAAGGGATTGCTAAGATCGTTTAAATATCTGACTAAAGTTATGAGATCAATTTTCAGTCCACTTGGGGAAAGAGACAAATGGCTGACATTGAAACCACATTGAGAGGGTCTAGCACAGGACTACCAATGGGACGCCACACATCCGTTCACCTCCGATCGTTCAACAAGTTCATCATGCATTGCCCTCATCTTTCGGTCCTTCCTCCTTTAACAGTTGCTGTGCGGCCTGTTACATCACGTGCAGAGCTGCAGTTGTAAGTCCGAGCAGGAATGCTTGCAGTGAGAGCGTGGGACATGGCCAGGAGGTGGAGCCACGCCTCCGAGGTGGGCGGGGTCCATTGCACAGAGGTGTACTACAACAATTGATGCACACCGAACCTATCCGGCCTGGAGTGCAGAACTGCTGGTAGCCCGCAGAGGTGATGAGGCACGAGGCAGATGTAGCACATGTCTTCCGGTAAAAGGTTCCTGTGGGACAACGAGTCTCAATTAAATCTCTCCAAGGCAGAGAAATTTGTTGCACTGCAAAACAAAATTCTGAAACATTAATCCCCGGGGAAACAAAACATGGTCAAAATGTACTTGAGGCTGACTAAATTAAGCAACATTACACTTATACAAGATGATTTTATTGCACGTTTCATAGTGCTTATACCTCAATGCACTCTTCAATTTTTTTTTTTTTTACAAGATACTCTATATTTCTTGCTTGCAGTGTTAGTGTGAGAAACTCCTGCGGTTATCTAAAGTCTGCATAGCTCAGTGGGCTATCGCTGTGTTAACACTGAGGACTGAGGTCCTTGGGTTTCAGTCCCGGATTGTCAGGACTTTTTTTAACACTAGCTCCATGCAGGAATTTATTCCTGTTTATATTTTTAAAAAATAATAATTTAAACGGCTCTTCTCGCTAAACAGTTGCAGAGGCTCCGTCTATTAGGCAGGAGCTTTGCAGAGCTACTGCCCCCTACATCTCCAAAGGATTGTACTGCAGCCAATACCAGGAAGATAATTTAATTTTCAAATACTAGGGCATGCCCGTACGTGGGTGCCCGTTCCTTGCCAAAAAAAAAAAAAAACGCTACCCGTACGCTCTACCCCGCCCGTACGCCCGTACGCCCGTAAACAAAAAAAACAACGCTCTTCGCTTCCGCCCTTCGCTCTGACTGAATTGGGAGAAATAATGCGCATAAGAAATCGAGGAATTATTATTTTCTCCGGAAGAAATCGAATTACGAACCGTAATGGCGCACGCGCTCGGCTCGGCTCGTTCTGTGATTGGCTGCCGGAAGTGAAGTCTTCACTGTCCGGAAGGTCGCAAATCGCAGTTACGATGAATCGCAAATTAGTTTTAATTAGTTTTAAAACATGGTTTAACGCCAACATAGTTTGCCAACGTGAAATAAATGAATACGCTCTCAAATGTGCCGTCCGAGGCAGAGTCTGTTCGCCACGTTCGGCACACGTGATAGCTCGCTGCTCTCTGATTGGTTGAATCGTTTTTTGGACATAGCTCGGTAACTACTTGTCCGATTAATTTCAAACCTTGAAAAGGCACATCCTCGGGTCCCCAGCAATATACCTGGCAAGTTTAAAGTATATCGGACCCGTGGTTGTCGAGAAACAGCGGTCACAGACATACATACATACATACATACATACATACATACATACATACATACATACACACAGAGATTACTGGAATTATAGATAGATATAGACCAGTCCACCCCAGAGAGGGAACATCCACAGACACGTGTTTTGGCATTTGTTGGCCTTCATCAGCATGGAGCAGAAGCGTGGAGCATCAGCATGGAGCAGAAGCTTCTCCAACTCTGGAGTACACATATGCAAAATGATTTTGCTGCACGTTTGAGAAAATTGCGAACATATGTATATGTATACATACCTGGCAGCATGACCTAGCCCCCGGAGGTACGCACACTTGCTTCCAAACTGTCGAGCTCTCGGATGAATGTTAAACTGGGCGCCCCATCTGCCAGCATTAGTTGGTGGATGTTGAAGGTCCCATGGTGTCCTTCGCAAAGAGTAGGAGAGCGATCACCGGCACCTTGGCCAAATTTCAGCCCTAACTACTATTGAGAAGGCAATGGAAAACCACCCAGTATAACCCTTGCCAATAAAACATTACAAGCTTATATGTTGTTGGAAGACATGTTATTGGTCGGGGAAGTTGTTACCTTCTGTGAGCCACTCATCCATTACCTTTTCCTCGTAGATTAGTTCATTGAATGCATGAGCGTAGCGATTGTGGAGAGTGATTGTGGAGAGCATTTAGTTGCTTTAGCCCGGAGTTTGGAATTCCATCCTGGCCAGGGCTTTTAAAGTTTGGCAGTTGCTAATTGTTAGTCTCGCCTCAAAGGGGATGCAAGACTATTGCAATGCCTTTGTCTGTCTGTCTATCTGCGTGTGTGTGCGTCCACATCTATATATTTTCGCTATAAAAATGGTTTTCTCTGCGACCGCTTATCTGATCGATGTGAACCTTTCAACATAGAAGGAACTCCCCAAGGAGAATATTTTCTTGCTAACTCTGGCATCATAGGTCACATGGTATGGCAGCCATATTGGATTAAAGGAAAAACATTGGACATCATTTTTTCCGAAACCGCTCAATGAAAAAAATTGAAACTTGACAGATGTCATCAACTTTCCATGGGATATATAGAGTGATAACAATGACATCATCGGTGAAGCAGTATTCTAGCCATAATTGATTGAATTTCTTATCTGAAATATCTGAAACTTCATATATCTGATCTATTACCTGATTACCAGATGTGAAGGGATAATTAAATTATGACGTTTATAACCCATACCAAGAAACTGATATAATAGGGTGCATGGATGATATGGGTATCTCAGGTCATCTCAGGTCAATTGGATGGAACTTGGTTATTTTTCAGATTAAAAAGGATGATTTTATAACTTTGACCTTAAGTTAACCTTTGACCTTTTGTCCTCAAAAAATAGTTGGATAGACAGTGGGGTATATTAATTAGCTCAGGGATTATGGGTAATTTATCCCCTGTATGTCGTTACCTCTGTACTTTATTCCTATGTCCCTTTTGGCACCACACCATAGACACATAACCAAGCCACGCAATCGACTCCCCATTAAGCTCACTAATTAAAAAGCCACCGGAAACCCAGATGAAGCACTAGTGCTGATTACTCCGACTGGAAAGAGACACAGAACGGGCAAGGCAGAGAGCCGCACACAGAAGAGCCATGATTGGGCGGGGAGTTGATTGGCACAAGCCTGGGTAAGATGGGACTTGCTGATCGGAGCAGAGATGGACTACAAAGAGGTGGGACATGCTGATTTTATTCCCGTTCTGGACCTCGTTATGAACGGCAGTGTCCCAAGACTTTTGTGGTGGTTGGGAGGCAGAAGAGCTGCAAACGGAGAGCTGCGGTTTCCATGCACAGATAGTGAGGACAGGTGCAGCTGGAGGCGCGAGTAGCATGCCTGCTCGTCGCTTCACTCGACCTAGTGAACGAGGGTGCCTTGAGGCCTGGTTCCACACACAGACTTCGTGCCAAGGCATATGTTCCCGTGCACAGACCTCCGGGACCCGTTCACGGACCGACGAGAGACACAAGCCTATTGAGCTAAGTGTCACAAACAACGCTGTTATTTTCCAGTTTTTTTTTATCCTTCGTCTGTTTTCAAGTCTGTCTGTGGAGATGTCCCAATTTAGGAATCATAGTTTTATTTGGCCGTGTTTTATTTTGTACCGGCAATTTCTTTAATAAAACTGGTATTTTTTGTACAGTTTAATTCCGTTTTTGTTTAAGTTAATTTATTGCAGGATCAAGGACTGCCAGTGGGATCCGAAAAGGTAAGCTTCAGCTTCTCCCCCCGTGTGTAGTAACTCCGCCATTGGACTGAACGCTTCGGAGTTAAAGCTCGTTTGGCCATCTGTGCTACCCTACGGTGTTCACCAAGGGTATTCACGCGACAACATCTAAAGGGTATTTTCCAATAGTAGTTTAGGTCTAAAGGTCTATGGGTCAAGGGGTCAAAGTGGTCTAAAGGATGTAAATGTGTTCAGGAGTCTTAGGGGTAAAAAGGGCCTTAAGGGATCTAAAGTGTCTAAATGGGTCAAAGTGGTCTACAGGATCTAAGAGGGTCTTAAGGGTGTGAAATGGTCTTAAAGGTCTAAAGGGTGTATTCCAACAGTAGTTACAGGTTTAAAGCATATAACGTGGTCTATAGAGTCTTAAGAGTTCTAAAGGGTCTAGCAGGGTCAAACGTGTCTAAGGATTATAACGGGATCTATCTTGTCTGCAGGGTAGTAAGGTTCAAAAGGATTTTAGAGTTCTAAAGTCTTAGGGATCTTGAGGTCTTATGATTCTAAAGAATATTCTTTTTCGCAAGTAACAGATAAGGATGAAAAACATAACCTCGGTCCAACTTCGGTGGCGAAGATAATAAAGGACACAGTTTTCCTCTCTCTCCTGAAAAGAAAAAAGAAAAAAAGAAACACACACACCTGAAAGGAATTTTGAAAGTCATACATCACCTGGTGTTTGAGAGAGACTGACTGATTGAACATATGTGTATGCTCATTTATGATGGGTAAACAATTGAGTTGCTCAATCAAATGAGTGTGCAGGTGGTGAAATTGTGCATTCACGGTGGGAACCCAACACTGAAGTGTGCTTTAAAATGCCAATTCAATCGCCATGGAGAGATCGTGATCAATTTTGTACAACCATATCCAGCGAAAATAGCACAAGGTGACTTCATTTGTAAGCAGTGCAGTATGAATCATCGGAAACATCAAAATGCACATTTTCTTGTACTTTGCAAACTCCTCGCCCATGGCATTAAGAACCATAGCTTTCGACATTGAAGTGAATGAATGTATTCTATACTTGAGTGAAATTTTTTGTTAAAATTATTTTATCAATAAATATTGTACCATGATATATTATAGTAAGTAATGGCGTCACCATAAGGGAAACAAATGTTTTGCAGGAGCCTGAAAAATGAATGGATTAGACAGTTTTATTAATGACGCCCCATAAATCTGCTAGAGTGGAAGAGCTACCAAAACAGGTTCCTGGCCAGGGTTATACCAGGTAGCTTGGCATTGCTTTCCCAGCAGGCAGGGAATTTGTTTGAGGCTTTAGTGATAACTCGCATGGTCTTCGTGAAAGACCGAGGAATCCTTAACATTCATCAACGACAATTGTCTCGAGTTAAATCTACATTACTGGATGTGCAGACTTTTCATCTTCTGCAGTCTTTATTATTTAGTGAAACAAATGAGGCCAACAAATGGGTATTTATGAAAAGGTCTACAAAAATTTAGTCTACAAAATTCTGCCCTCGTATGTCTCAGAAACCTCCCAATGTTTATGGACACAAAGAGCACAAAGGATGAAAACATGAGTATGATCTGCTTTTCATGACGGCTTACTTTACTCTGCAGCTACAAGGTCAGACACACAAATTGGTTCTCCAATTGAAAATCACTGCTGCTCTAAAGCCACATGACATTTTCTACAACCAAGTCATTTCTACTTATTGTTGCAAAAGCAAAATATGAGAAGACAGAAACAATAAACAACCAGAGCGAATTTGATGGTGCGCCATCGTAAATCCCCACTCTTCGCACCTAAAGCAAAGTTGAAAGACGGCAAAAAGTTCTACCAGGAATGACTCAATATCAAATTTCGAGTTTAAAAAAGATCTGCTTTAACCCCGAAGACCCCACCCATCGGGTTCAGGAACCGGGGGTCAAACCTCAAAAAAGTTACATATTTCATGCGTCTCTCAATGTTGATTGCATTCACAAAGTTTAGTGAAAAAATGTGCCCATTAAAAAAATTAAAAAGTGTAGGAATAACTAGAGAGTTCATAGAACATCTTATCCTATATATTATTGAGTAAAAGGACATGTGAATTATGTCTCCTAAGGGATGACTGGAAGCCTTTTCATCTCTTCCTTTGCGTTTCTTAGCACGAGCCGCCATTTTGTCTGAATCTCGACATTCCCCCTCCTTTAGGGCAGCAAATTAAATTGGTTGTGATGATGTAAAAATACATAATATTTTGTCCAAGCATTGCTAAACTGGAGGTTCTTGGAAGTGTAAACAAGGCGATTTGTATTGTACAGTGTTCAAGTATATAATTCAATTGAAATACAATAAAGGTTTTAATAGCTGTTGGGAAAAAACAAAAAACTTTTTTCTGAAGTTTACCGCCGCTGATGCATTGTCTTTTACACCATCTTATTAAACACGTTACATTAGTTCTTCGTGCCTGTTGTTTGTGTCCTTTATGGATCCCTGTTTGAAATGATTTTCAATTTTGGTTGACTGCCAGACTAAAACTATTCTTTAACCCTTTTGTGCATGCGTGCTCGGGACGCGAATCCGTACAATTTCCCAAAGTACTATAAATTGCAAGTTTGTATTGCAATTAGTGTTCTGCAGTGTTCAACATATAAAATTTGTTCAATATAGTAAGTGTTCAATATATTGAGTAGTTCCTCAGTCATAGACTGGGCTGACAGGATGGCAATTCTTGATGGCCTGGTGTGCATCGGTATGGGCCTAAAGACCACGGCGCTTGCAAATTTGAGAAAATAACCATTTTAAAACCCCTATTTATGTGCATTGTGGTAAAAAAAATGTTATCCTATGAAATTTTGTGGTGATTAACCTTGGGAGCTCAGAGGAGTAGCTCCACAAACAAACAAACATTTCACTATATATACAGTCATGTGAAAAAGTAAGTACACCCCATGTAAAGTTTTGACTCTTTCAACATATTTTAACATGCAGCTATTTGATTTTCATTTCAACAATATTGATAGATAAAGGTGATATAATATAACAAATATCATGAAACATTTACATTTTGTAGTCCATTGTATAATTTATATAAACATAAATGCAAATTTCGCATGTGGAAAAAGTAAGTACACCCATACATTTATCACTACTTCAAATTCCTAAAATTAGAATCAGGTGCACCAGCACAGGTGCAAATGAGTAGAACGTCATTAGAGAGGATCTTGGAGGAACCTGTCTTATTTAAACCTCAGACATTTAGTTTGGTTTGCCCTTTGTTGTTGAAGTGTGCGGCGTCACCATGCCTAGATCAAAAGAGCTCTCTGAGGCCTTGAGAAAAAAGGTTATAGATGCCTACGAGACTGGGAGGGGATTTAAAAAGATCTCCAAACAATTTGAAATCGATCATTTCACTGTCTGGAAGATCATCTACAAGTGGAGAAGATTCCAAACAACTGCCAACTTGTTCAGGCCAGGCCGCCCCAGCAAGTTCAGCCCGAGAGCAGTCCGCAAGATGCTGAAAGAAGTCTCTAAGAACCCCAGAATGTCATCACGGGACCTACAGGTAGCTCTTGCCACTGTTGATGTCAAAGTGCATGAGTCTACCATTAGAAAGAGGCTGCACAAATTTGATCTACATGGGAGGTGTGCCAGGAGGAAACCTTTGCTGTCCAGAAAGAACATCAGGGCAAGACTAAAGTTTGCCAATGAACACCGAGGCAAAGACCAGCACTTCTGGAACAATGTGCTCTGGACAGATGAGTCAAAGGTAGAGCTATTTGGCCACAGTACCAGAAGACATGTTTGGCGAAAACCAAAGACAGCATTTGACCACAAGAACCTGATACCAACTGTAAAGCATGGTGGTGGAAATATTATGGTTTGGGGCAGCTTTGCTGCATCAGGGCCTGGGCAGCTCACCATCATAGATTCCACTATGAATTATTCATTGTACCAGAGGCTGCTTGAGGATAATGTGAGGTCATCTGTCGGAAAGTTAAAGCTCAACCGAAGGTGGACCTTGCAACATGACAATGACCCTAAACATACCAGTAAATCCACCAAGGAATGGCTGAAAAGAAAGAAATGGAGGGATCTGGAATGGCCAAGTCAAAGCCCGGATCTAAATCCCATCGAGATGTTGTGGGGGGATTTGAAACGAGCTGTTCATGGAAGAAACCCATCAAACATCGCACAGCTGAAATAATTCTGCATGGAGGAGTGGGCAAAAATTTCTCCCAGTCGGTCAGAGACTGGTAGACAGTTATAAGAAATGCCTACTTGAGGTTGTTTCTGCCAAAGGGGCAACACCACCTATTAGAGCCAAGGGTGTACTTACTTTTTCCACGTACGAAATTTGCATTTATGTTTATTTAAATTATACTCACTTACTTACTTACTTACTTACTTACTTACTGCGTCGAGTTTGCTCGGCATTCCATGACACGTTTCTTCCATTCATCTCTGTCACTCATGGCATTAGGTAGTTCGTTAACCAGACACCCAGTATCATTTGTAAGCTGATCGATATATGTTTTCGCAGGTCTCCCTGGTGCCTGTTTGCCGTGAGTTGGTAACCAAAGTAAAACATCGCTTGCGAGCTCATCTTTGTTTCTCCAGCAGTGCCCAGCGAATCTTAATCTACGTTGACGTATGGTTACACTGATTGGTGGGATTTTTGCATACAATTCATATTTTGTGGGGTGCTCTTTCCATGAGATGTTAAGGGCTGCTCTGAGCATGCGAGTGTATGCACCATCCAGGGCCTTTTCTAGTGACGATGTCAAGGTCCATGTAATTGCCCCATATACAAGAACTGATTCAACAGCTGCTCTAAAGAAGTTTCGTTTCAGCTCTATTGGAAGCACAGATTTCCAAATCTTGCCGACTGTTTAAAGCTCCCCAAGCCTTTCCAAGTCTGATGTCAACATCTCTTTTTGTGGAGGCGATGTTGCTTCCCAGGTATGTGAATTCGTCAACCTTTTTGATGTTTTCACCATTGAGTGATTTTATGTCTACAACTTGATCTTGATTAAGACTGATGTACTCTGTCTTCGAGGCATTTATGTAGAGACCAATTTGGCTGGCTACTTCTTCATTCTTGTGTAGTAGTGTCGCTGCATCATTGTTATAGTCTGCTAGAACCGCAAGATCATCTGCATAATCTGCATCTGTAATCTTCTTGGATAGGTATCGCCGACTTTTCCGTTTACTTAGGGTAAATCCAAGTTCATTGTTGGTGTCTATTGCTTTACGTAGCACATAATCGAGACATATTATGAATAAGTAGGGAGCGAGGGTATCACCCTGTAAAACTCCTGCCATGATGTCAAAACAGTCTGTATCACCGTCAGGTGGTCGGACTATTGCATGCGAGTTCTTATACAGCATCATGATGGCATTAAGGGTGTAGTACTGGTGAAAAATTGAGAAAACTACATAGGTACCTTTGAGAGGCCTTTACACAAAAACAAAGTCAAGTTAATATCTAATTTTCAGTTTTTCTTGAAAGATATAATCTTGGCTTTAACTCAGACCAGTTTCAACGCTTCTTTGTCATATTACATGCATATAATTTGCATAAATTAGGTCGTCAATAAAAAACAAGGAAAAACAAAGAACACATTTCTACTTCTATCTTCTATGTCACCTATCATTCTTTTCACACAAAACTTGGTACATGTATTATACATGTGTTACTCTACTACGATGAGAGAATTTTGTGAAATTATGTCAAATGTTCACTAATTAGCTAATTATGCCAATTACCAGATAAAACTTGGTTGTCCTTCAATAAATCCACAATGGCTACTCCTATAAACAAAAGCCTTCATCATTTTAAAGGAAGTGATATTCTGAATATCCTGTCCAAATTTCAGCCCAAAAGAATGATGCAAATTTAAAGTTATAACAAATTTCATGCAAAATATTATATTTCTTGTAAATTGCGTGTAAAGATAACAATAATTAGGGGTACTTCTATGACCTCTAATAACATGGTTCTTGTTTATAAGACTATAAGGAAACTGTTCAGCTAAAAAAAAAAAAAAAAAAATTTAAAAAATCACCTGTTCACCAGTACTACACCCTTAACTGTCTCCTGAGGTATCCCGAATGCTAGCAGTATCTCCTTCATCTTACCTCGATGGATGGAGTCGAAAGCTTTCGAGAAATCAATAAATAGGAAAACAGCAGGAAGATTTTTAGCTTTAACGCCTTCAAGAAGACGTCTAATAGTAAGGATTTGCCTGGAGGTCGATCTACTAGTACGAAAGCCATTTTGATTTTTTCGCAGAACTGGTTCTATACGCGGTCTGATTCTGTTTAATAACATCAGGTTGTATATTTTGGCCGCTATTGATGTTAGAGTGATTCCTCGATAGTTTTTTGTGAGCCCTAGGTCGCCTTTTTTCTGGAAAGGCAATATACATCCTTCTGTCCATCTATCTATTGGATTTTGATGGTATACAGCATTACATAAATTCAGTAAAATCTCATCGAATTCACCTAGTTTCCAAATCTCGGCTGGAATGTCATCTAGACCACAGGCTTTCCCGTTTTGAATGTTTTTAAGAGCTTTATGGAGTTCATCTATGGTGAAGGGACCTTTTTTGATGTCGAGTTCATCTGAAATCACAGGAGTTATTACTTCATCCTTGATTGTAGGTGGCTTCCCTAATAAGCTTTGGAAATGCTCTTGCCAGAGTTTCAATCGTTCTTCTTGGCTGGATGCTTTTAGTTTGGATATGTTTACGCATTTCCGTCCGCTTATCTCGTTTACAGTTTTCCAGGCCACAGCAGATTGCTTGTTACTCGTAGCATTATTTATCATATCAATTTTTCTCTGGAGATAGTCAATCTGCTCTCTCTCATAAGAATCGGTAAGTGCAGTTCGTGCTTCGTTGTAATTCCTGATGTTTTCCATTGAAGGTGCAGAGTTTTTAATTTCTGACATTTTGTGTAGCTCTTTGCGTTTCTGGCATATTTCCTCTGTTTCCCATGGGATCCGACTTTTCCTCTTTGGTTCCAAAGGAATGGTACCAGAAGCAGACTCTCTGCAGCCTGTCTCAAAATTGGCAAATGTTTTATTCGGCGAGTTTGTTGTATTTTGTTCTTGAAGAGCAGCAAATCTATTTTTCAAACAAAGTGAAAAGGCGACACTAATCTGTGTGTTCTTTTTGAGACAAGACCAGTCATAAAGTGGTTTACTTTTTGATTTCATTTTATTTGCACGAAGGCTCAAGCGGATCCTTGCAGATACAATGCGATGGTCTGATCCTACGCTTATAAAAGAGTTGAACGCTCTGCAATTTCTGACACTGTTTTTCCATTTCCGATTAACAATAATGAAGTCAAGTTGTGCTTTTGTTCCATTTGGTGCTGAATGTGTCCATAGCTGTCCTGGTCTCTTCTGGAAAGTGGTATTTGCGCATAAAAGGTTATTCTCTTTTAAGAAGTTTTTCAACATTGTGCCATTTCTGTTAGTGCGAACATGATATGAAAATTTAAAGCCTTCTGATGATCCGAGTTGTGCATTAAAATCCCCTCCAAGAGTTAACATGTGATGTTTCGGTACCTGTCTGGTTACTGATGATAGGTCTTGATCGAATCTCTCAACTTCTACTTCATCGTGTACATTTGTGGGACTATAACAACTAATTACTGTTGTTTGAGGGTTTCCATTAAAAGTAGCTATCATAATTCTCGATGATATCTTTTCGACTTTATTGAGAGCTTTGTATGCATGGGGACTAACAAGCATACCTACTCCACCAATAGATGCATTTACGCTATTTTTCCAGGCAGAAGAGGTTATTAGTGTCCAATTTTTGCCAACATGTTCTTCTTTTATCAGCATGTCATCATGTAAAAATCGATGTTCTTGTAGGCAGATGATGTCTTGTTTTGTTGCTCCAGCTGAGGATATTAGTTCTGGTGTTTTTGATACTTTTAAAAGTGTTTGCACATTTAAGGTAGCAATATATACGTCTTTCATTCCTTTCATCAGTCTTGATTTGTTTTTTGTATTTAGTGTAGTGTAAAGTTCAGTCGCTGATTTTTCGACTGCAACCTGAGCCTCATTAGCAGGACGCACTCCTTGTTTGCCCGCGCGACGAGCGATGCGGGATGAATGTTTTGAAATTGTTCGTGTCATGTTTTGCTTTCGGTAGTGGATTTAAATTGGATTTAAATTATACAATGGACTACAAAATGTAAATGTTTCATGATATTTCTTATATTATATTACCTTTATCTATCAATATTGTTGAAATGAAGATGAAATAGCTATATTGTTGAAATATGTTGAAAAAGTCAAAACTTTACATGGTGTGTACTTACTTTTTCATGTGACTGTATATACATATATACATATATATATAATTTTAAAACACCTGGTCACAAGTGTGCCTCACTGACCAGGGCCTCAGTCGAGATCCTCAGCATCATCCTGTTTCGGCCCTTCAACCTCGATACGGTCAGCTAAGGTGGGCCAGCAGGGGCACATACGCCTCCACATGCAGCAGCTACACCCGGATGTGTACATACCCCCACCCCCAGCCAATGAGAACACAGACTACAACAACAAAACCGCCTCCACTCCCAGAATCCACAGCCCCTCATCCACTCACACACGGGTTCGGATGTGCAACATGGCTTACTTGAGCAACACTGACTCTGTGACATTTGGCATCAGCATCTGAAACAACGGATGCTATTTTATATGTTGTGCCAGTATTGCGAATTTGGCCAGTGTAAAGCAGAGCATTGTAGGTCTACCTCGATTCATGAGATGGTAATCACGAACGTGTAGCATGAAAGGGCACTGAAATACTCCGTCTGTCTGTCTGTTTGTTTGTTTGTCCGCACAGAATAAATATGATTTTCTCTGCAACGGTTGGTCCGATTGACAGGAAATTTTCACCATAGGTGCAACTCCACCTGCAGATTTTTTTTAATGATAATTATGACGTCATAGGTCACGTGGTACTGGCGCCATCTTGGAAAAACCGAAAAACTTTGCACTTCTATATCTCCGAAAGCACTGCATAGGAAAAATTGAGACATGGCTCATTGTAAAGAACTCTCCATGTGGAATAAAATATGTTAATGATGATGTCATAGGTGCCTCCATTATGACGTCATAATTCGACAAGTACAAAACTTCATCCGATCAAGATGAAATTTCTTGAGCGTCATGGAGGCATAAATTGGTGGAGGGAAAAAAAAAATGACCATCGGTCACGTGGTTCGGCAGCCATATTTGTTTTAACACAAAAGCCTGAAAAACCACTGAAAACACGTTTGTTTATTTAAAGGGGCGAGGGTCTGCAATCTCTGATTGCTCTTTCTAGTGTGTTTTGTAATGTATATCGGATAACCAGATCATATACTTGTTGGAGTGCTCAGCTAGTTTGGCCTGTGCATGTGGAACAGCAAGATGAACATTCCCAAGTTTAACCGTATTGCTCTCCCTTGGAGCCGAATTCGCCTTTGAAAAATTCGTTGATATCTGTACAATAACCATGGATATTTTGAGTTGTTATTGCGCTTGACTGGTTGGCTGTATTCATATGGGGTGTCTTGTTTTAAAGGCCATAACAGAAATTTTCGTTTTCATTTCTACATATATATTGAAAATTTAATGAAACTGTATAAAAGCAATTTTATAAAACAAAGTTCCACCATTGCTGCAAATATAGAGCAATTCCTTTTCACAAGTCCATGTTTTAAAATTGCATGACAACCACCAAGGAATGCCCTAAGCCATGACGTCATATGTGGCGAAGGACTTGAATCCTGTGGAAGTGATTCGGCCGAGCTCGAGCCAAGTGAGGTCAAGATGATTTATTCCTGATACAGTATGTGAAACACCCTGCATCCCATGCCGGCAGAAAACAGACTTTTTGGAATGCCGGCCACATTTTCCATCCAATCATCATGTATCTTTATTTAAAAGATCTCTATGGGTAGGTGCTTCTATGTTGAAAAGTCTGTGTCATTCGCTCGAGCTGTTGTGGAAAGAACGACTTTAAAAGCGAATAAAGGTGAAAAATGAGGGCGGAAAAAAATAAACAAAAGAGTGAGGCAAGAAAAGTTCCTGCTACATGAAACACCCTGCAACCCATGCCTGCAGAAAACAGACTTTTTGGAATGCCGGCCACATTTTCCATCCAATCATCATGTCGCTTTGTGAAAAGTTTCCATGGGTGGAAACTCAGTGAGATGGAAAATGTGGCCGAGAGTAAACTCAGTAGTAAACTCAGTAGTAAATGTAGTAAACACGTGGTAAACTCAGTAGTAAATGTAAATGTAAAATGTAAATGTAAATTTTCAACGTAAACGTAAATGTAAATCTCAGTAGTAAATGTAGTAAGTAGTAAACTCAGTAGTAAATGTAGTAAACTCAAGCTCAGTGAGAAGCTTGATAAACAAGAGGGAAAATGAATGCTCTTGACGTTACTTGTGAATGCACCACCATGAACATCCCAAAAAAATCTCCTATCTGTTCAACTGCTTTTCTGAGGCTGTTCGACACCAATATTTCCTCCAGGGCTTCAGGTAGACGGTGTAACACCACCGCTGACCTCATGTCCTCTCCCATTTCCAACCTATTTCTAACCTTCCTGTTTTTCCTACAGCTTGACCGATCGTCACAAAACTTCACCAAATGGTGGAGTTAGTGGTCCGACAGAATCCATAGGCGCTGCTATGTTGGAAGTTTTGTGTCAGTCACTCAAACGGTTGTGGAGAAAACGAAGTTAAAAGTGAATAAAGGTGTAAAAGTGAGGGCCTCAGCAGATGTTCACATCAAGGATGGTTGTGGACCCTTATTACTGGTATATGTGATGGAAGTTGTGTGAACAACGATGGTGAATGCTGCAGAGCACAGAATTGCTCAGTGACAATTTTTACGTTCTTCCTCTCAACGTGTTCTTTGAAGATTTTGAAGACAACAGCATTGAATACCAGAGAAGCACTGGTGCTAAAAAAAATGTTGGCAAAATAGAACTTTGAGCGAGTGATTCCCTGCAGATCATTTGGGCAAATCTCAGGCGATTATTCTCGGGGTGGATCTACTGGCAAAATTAAAATGCACCAATTCAAATCTTCGACGTTTTTTCATGCAAATTTCAAAAACTGGCAATTTTTTTTTGATAGTTTACAATAGATGGTTGTACAATAAGTATGACTCTCCAAATTGGAAGGAACATCCATTGTGCATCAAGGGCTCATGTACTGTATATCGTAGTAAATGAAATATAATTAGCTATATCAACATAGGTATCTGCCGCTCCATTCCTCATCCCTCAGATCGGCAGTCTGCAGCCTCCTCACTCTCTGCAGACCTGGACAAAATCACAGACTGGTCAAACAAGTGGAACATGTCTTTCAATCCTGACAAATCTCACACTCTTACAATGTCTCTCCGAAAGGACCGACTGGACAACCCTCCCATCTACTTTCTCAACAATCCTCTCCAAGAAGTTCTCTCGCTCAAGCTTTTGGGTCTCACTATCTGCCATGATCTTTCCTGGGAAAACCACATTTCCAAGCTGGCCTCCAAAGCCAGTCGCCGACTGGGCATCCTCCGTCGTGCGAAGTCCTTCCTTGGCACACCTGAGCTCCTCACCACATACAAGGCTTTCATCCGCAGCTCAATGGAATACTGTTCCCCCCTCTGGGCTGGTGCTCCTGCCTCACCTTGCTCGGCTTCACGCTGTTGAGGCCAAAGCTTTCAGAATCATTGGAATCTCCTGCGATGTAGTCAACTCCGAGGGCCTTTCACTCACTCACCGCAGGCAGGTTGGTGGTCTTTCTGTCTTCTACCGACTCCTCTCCGGCCTTGCTCCCCCAGGTCTCTCTGTGCTCTGTCCCCCCAATATTCCTTCAGGTCGCACAAGATCTGCCTGCAACCCTCTTATGGTTAAACTGCCAAAGTCTAGGCTCTCTGCTCACCTTCACTCTTTCATTCCCCTTTTCTCCCGCCTCTGGAACAAACTCCCCCACTCCCTTCAATCCCACTCCTCCCTCCAGGTCTTTAAAACAGCTGTTCACCACCATCTCTTATCTTCCCCCATCGAAAACCTTGATCTTTTCTACCCCCCGGTAATTCACCCCAGAGTCCTTGCAGTGTTCATATGTTTTATTCCTCTCCCACCTCCCCCCAAGTCCTCCCGATGTCCCTGCTCTCAAATGTTGTGTTTGTGTCCTTCCCCCTCTCTCCCCATCTTGTCTGCCGCTCCCCTTGTTTTTTGTGTTTTGTGTGTCGGTTTGTCCTTTTGTGTGATTAATGTTAGCTCTTTCACGAGCCTCGATCTTGTATACAAAAAAGAAAAAAAAAAGAAGCTAAATAGATGCTCCTGTAAAAACAGGACAGTGGGGTGGCATTACACGCACTGCTTGATAAACAAGAGGAAAAATGAATGCTCTTGACGTTACTTGTGAATGCCCCGCCATGAACATCCCCAAAAAATCTCCAATCTGTTCAACTGCTTTTCTGAGGCTGTTCGATACCAATATTTCCTCCAGGGCTTCAGGCAGACGGTGTCACACCACCGGTGACCTCATGTCCTCTCCCATTTCCAACCTATTTTACTTGCAGAGGTTGCTACGTTTCCTCTCCTTTTTACCTCTGCCACCAAAGTTGGATGGAGGTTATGTTTTCACCCCTGCCTGTCTGTCTGTTTGTTACTTGCCAATTTTTTTTTTTTGACAAGTATGTTGATCCCTCCAGTTTGTGTGTGTTTGTCTGTCCGCTTACTTATACCTGCCTACAGGTCACAATTTTAAACCGATCGTCACAAAACTCCACCAAATGGCGGAGTTAGTGGTCCGACAGAATCCTATTTATTTTTCGGTCAAAAGGTGGACATAGGCCAAAGGTCAACCACTTTTCTTCAAATTTCTAAAATCCTCAATTTTCATCCGATTGACTTGAAATTTGAAGAGGATTTACACACCAGCTAACTGAATTCAACCACCAACTATTTTTGAAATCAACATTGGCCAAATGGTCAACATAGGCCAAAAGATCAACAACCTTTTCAAATATATAAAATCCTCAGTTTTCATCCAATTTACTTGAAAATTGAAAGGGATTTACATATCTGCTAACTGAATTCAACCACCAACTATTTTTGATATCAACATAGGTCACAAGGTCAACATAGGCCAAAGGTCAACCACTTTTTCTTAATTTCTAAAATCCTCGATTTTCATCTGATTGACTTGAAATTTTAATAGGATTTGCATATCAGCTTACTGAAACCAACCACCAACTATTTTTGAGGTCAACATAGGCCAAAAGGTCAACATAGGACAGATCTTTTTTAAATTGTCAATTTTCGTCCAATTAACCTAAAATTTAAAGACGATTTGCATATCAGGTCACAGAATTCAACCACCAATTATTTGTGAGGTAAAAAGGATGCTTTACTGAGTGCCATTATACTTTGTTCTCTTTTGCCAAGTGTCGCTCTATGAGTGATTTTTCATTTGTCTGTCTGTCTGTCTGTGAACACGATATCTCAAAAGGTTGTGGACGGATTCGGACGAAATTTGGCAGAGAGGTAGCGTATGTGACAAGAACGAAATGATTAGATTTTAGTTAAGATCCAGATTCGGATTCAGCTAGTATAATTTTTAAGTGTTTCTTCACCATTGGGAGATAGGGCCAAAAACGATACATAGCTGATATCTCAAAAAGTTGTGGACGCATTTGGACGAAACTTTGTGGAGAGGTTGCGTGTGTGACAAGGGCTAATCGATTAGATTTTGGTGTACATCTGAATATGGATTCTGATACGAGAATTATTTAATATCTAAGTGATTCTTCACCATCGAGTGATAGGGTTAAAACCGATACATAGCACGAAATCTCAAAAAGTTATGGACGGATTGGACGAAACTTGGTGGACCGATTGGGTGTGTGACAGGACGAATCGATTCGATTTGGGTGAAGATCTGGATATGGATTCAGATACGAGGATTATTTAATTTTTAAGTGATTCTTCACCAGTGAGGGATCGGGCGAAAAGCGAGATATAACATGATATCTTAAAAAAGTTATGGATGACTTATGACTACACTAGGTGAATGAGTTGGTTAGGTGACAAGAACAAGCCGATTCCATTTTGGTTCAGGTCCGAATCCAGATCTGGCCTATCAGTGGGATACAAAACGTAAACTGGTCAGATTGACGGAAGTATGCACTTTACTGAGTGCTGTTCTAGTTTTCTAGTTATGACCCTTGGGATACTGGCTCAACCCCAAAGCTAATTATAATAATAACAGAGCAGAAAATGAAGTTTAGACAAACACTAAACATGATAACTAAACATATGCGCTACTAAATTCAGATGCAACACTGCTTGGAGTGGAGTAGATGGCATGACAAGATATATTGCGTCGCCTCGATGGTGTGCATTTCTGTTTGCGCTGTCACTGATCATTCGCCAATTAGCGATGAAACCGGTCCGGTGGCTGAGGGGATGTGTATCATTGAGATTCTCATCTATGTACTATGTGTGAACGTCTTCACAGCTTTAGAGCAACTCTGGTAGAGTTTGAAATGGCAAAAGGGCTTACTTTGGGGTAGCTTTTTATGGTTGCTTTGTGCAAATTCTTTGGCTAGTTTCCAATAGAGGGCAACATAAAAATGGACCTAGATATAACAATACAGGAGCTAGACAATGAAGCATCTTACAAATACCTTGGAGTATAAGAGGGCCACCAAATGTGTCATAAATATGCGCAAAACAATTACCAAAGAATACCTACGTAGAACGAGGCTGATCCTGAAAACATAACTTTCCCCAAAGAACAAAATCAAAAGCCATAAACCAACTAGCTGCTTTCCAGTACAGCTGTGGAATAGAAAACAGGCCACAACATGGATGTAAAAAAACTAGATATCAAAACAAGGAAACTCCTCACTATCCACAAAATGTTCCACAAAAATGAGTGCATCCCAATAATGTACCTTTGAAAGAAAGAGGTGGCGGTCTGATGGAACTCAATTAAGTGCACAGAGTGCCCACTGTAGGATTAGCAGAGTACGTGAAAAGCTCAACAGACTACCGAATACAATTTGTGTACAAGCATGAACTCAACAAGCCAGAAATGGTATCTCTCACTCACCTTGCAAAAAACTTCCAAAAACATGTGCGAATAGAATATCTCACACACCAAAAAGAAACAGTCCCAATGATTGCAAAAAAGACAAAATAAAAATATAAGATGAAATACCAGCAGATATATTGTGACAACTGGTTGAAAGACAAAAGAGTTGGGAGAAATTTAAAAAAAGAGTTGGACAGATCGGGGATAGACAAAGAGGGATCACTGGAATGGCTAAGAGGAGGTCAGCTCAACTGGGATGGAGAACGAATCATTATATATTAATGCCCAAGACCAAGGACACTACAACAATGGCGTTAAAAAGATGGTAGGACAGAGTCAATCGGACAAGTGTAGGTTCTGCAAAGTAGAAACAGAAAGCACCAGCCACCTCCTATCGGGATGTAGAAAACTCATGTCAGAACAGCTGTGCACCCAAAGGCACAACAAGGTATGTAGAGTAATCCACTGGCACATCTGCAGAAATTTCAATATCCCAGTTCCACAAAACTCATGGAAACATGAACCAAAAACAATCATTGAAAACAAGGGCATAATGCTCATGTATGACCTGATGATCCCATCCAGCGTGAACATAGCAAACAAAGCATTGTGACAGGACATAGTATTCAGATAGAAAAAGGAAAATAAGGCATTGCTTATTGAGGTTTCAGTACCCAGAGGTATTGTTCCAAACAACACATAAACCAATAAAATGACCAAATATCAAGACCTCCAGAATGAAGTGAAAAGATCCTGGAAGCTGAAGATCACCAAAATTGTACCAGTGATAATTGGAGCAACAGGAATGATAAAGAACAACCTCACAAATATCCTACAAACCATCCCTGGGGACATTACCACAAACTAACTGCAGTTGAAAACTGAACGGGGCTCAGAGACGATCCTGAAAAGAGTCCTTGGAACAAAACTCTGAGAACAACACAATTTCACAACTTAGTCCATAAATCGCAATCCTTCACCGAAGCAGGGGGTGAGACACTTCGAGTCCTTGGAGGATTGTTCCACCTTCTGTAACCCAAATTATGGAGATAACAATCAACGACACACATGCAAACACACGTGCAAACAAACACGCACACAGGCACCATGTCATGCATCATCATCATCATGTCATGCATCAGGTAATGAAGGTCCTGGAATCACTCTTGCTCCAGTGTAAACCAGAGCCTTCACTACCTGATTATGTTGTCTGCTCATTTATTTACTTGGAAGATACTGGACTCAATATCGGATTGCAAGTGTGCTTTATTTATTTATTTATTTGCCCGTTTTCATGTAGTCAATCTTTTGTCCCAGGATTCTCCGTTTTCGTCATTCTGTGTTTTCCAATAATCAACTGTTATTCTGTAAGAAGACGTTTGGTGTGGTGACCGGTTATTGCAGATTTAGCACCACTTCGGTGAGAAACCATTTCGGTATTTTCTGTGAAGTTCATGGGAGGGAACGGCGATGGGAAACTCCAAAAATGGACACTATTTCCGTATTTACCAATATACACAGACTTTCTCCTGTCTGGCGGACATCTGATCACGGTAACGAGCTTGCAAGCAGCTTTGTACCTGGACAACTTCGATACGAATCTACACGGTTAAGAAACGAATCAGCATGTCGGAATAGCACCTCAATCCCCAAAAATCATGGCATTCTTTTCTGATGATGAAAATATGGAATCCTTCATATAGATCATCACAAAAATAGAGTTCCATGCTATATGGAAGGAATTTAACCCATGTATATATACATACATACGAGTATATATATTATATTATATATACTGTGTATGTATATATATATATATATATATATATATATATATATATATATATATATATATAGATATATATATATATATTGTTACGAATTCCGGGTTTATGGGAATGGCTATTCAGGTCATTTCTTATTAATGTTCATTCTATTAAAGGTTGTTGTGGTTAAAGGGGTAGAAGCGCTCCTGGTAACCACGAGACCGGAAACGGGATCGGGAACCGGAAGAAAAAGAGGAAGAGAAGGTCTCGAAAGAAAAGCGGCCATATTCTTCGACCAGCGAACACGGGTCAAGTCGCCTTTTACCTGCGGCAGAACGCTGAGTTGGAAAAGCCCGTCTGGCGCGAGGAGTTACCTGCGCGGGGTAATTACCTGTTACGTGTCCGGTTGCCGGGGGTTCCTGGAAGGAACCAAGCGTCCGGCACAGTTCGCCTCAACGTCTACGAGAACGAGTACGGGGGTGCCTGGGGCCTCGCGCGCTTGGCGAGCCGTTCACAGCCCAGAGGCCGCGATCATGGGCTCCGACCTCGGTGGCTTGCCGAGAAGGGGTCCGCTGCAGCAGCTGTTCCCGTTACGGGACGTGCCCGTTTGGAGCACGTCAGGAAGAGGTCTGTTCAACCGCCCGCGTGCGGAGATCGAGCTACTGGGGCACAGGGTCGGCGCGAACATCGCCATCCTAGTCGACCTAGTTCGGCCATTGACTTGAGATCGCGATTCGCCGGCGTGAATCGACCTTCACCTGGGTCGGGAGGGGCCCAGAGACATTGTGAGAGACTGACCATTGAGGGTGCCGTAAGTAGTGGGCAAGGTGGGAATATATAAGATGGCCATCTTAGAAGTATTGTAGGAATGTATATGGAGGGTTGAAGTATTGTGTTGTTGATGATTCTACTCAGGGGTGAATATATTGTTGATTGATCTGGATCCTTGGTGTGGTTTCCTTATTGATTTGGATCGTTTCCTTCGTTGGTCCACTGGAGGGTTTACTTGGTATTGATTGCGTTACGAAAGCGTATAAATCATATATCTTTCTGGCGGGGTTCCTCTCAAGGTCCGGGGGTCACCGAGACCAGGTGGTCACAGGGAGGACCACGTAACAATATATATATATATATATATATGTATATATATATATATATACATACGAGTATATATGTATAATTGTATATAAATAGTCGTGTGGCCATCTTTGATTAAAATCAGACGGTCACGGAAGCCGATTGCGAAGGCCTTAGCTCTCGAGGTGAAAACTCAATGGCAGAAAGATACACAAAATTGCGCAGGATGGAAGGGCGGCGCAAGATCCCTGCAGTCTTACCTGTTAAATAAACCACACGGAAACTGCGTTCAGATATATACAGAAAAATCATGCAAGGGTTTATTCACAAGGATAGCGGGACAGGAAAAGCACGCGCCGGTAATAAATGTCCTAATCGGGACGTCCCCACACACAGATTTCGGATACAGACGAGGGAAAATGAATTACGGAAAATAAAACGTTCGTTATGTTCGGGGAATGTGGGGTGCAGCCTCATCTGTTCGTCGTCTTGCCCACACGTGGCTCCAAGCTCCGGTGCGAAGAAACCCTTCGTCCGCTAGCACGCTTCGCCAGGCCCCGATGCGACTCGCTCCGCTGCACACTACGAGGTCCTGCCCGCTCTGCACCAACAGCACCACGAAGGGCCGAGCACCGCTCCAAGCACCACTCCACACCAAGAGCGAACCGTCAGCACGAAGAAGAGAAGTGCAGAGACCAAAATATGTCATGCAGCATCAAGAGACCAGCGAAGAAGAACAGGCCAAAAGGGAGAGAAGGAGCAAGAGACCAGAGCAAATGCGACTGCACGCTATGAAAACCCAGAGCCAAGAGCAAGAGACAAAATGTCGTCCCACGAGCCCTTTTATCACCTTCGTCCACCCTTCTCCAATCTTCTCTTTAGCTGGCGCCCTCTCATTGGCCGAGTGCCTCCCACCCTGGTGTTTCTCGACCCTCCCCCTGCCCAATCAACAGTCCTCCTGGGCGCGGCTCCCAGCCTTGCCATGAGGTCTGACGCCTACGCCGGTGTTGTACGTGGCCCTTGTCTGCTTGTCTTCCAGTCTTTGTAAGGGAAAGGAACTAATTAATGTATGCACTAAGGACCAATTTAAGTGTTTATAGGAGTGCGTTGCCATAAGGGACAAAGGAATGATTTCCAGGTCTGACACACATGGGTTTATGTTAGTCCCGACACTATTTAACACCCGAACATCCAGGTATGTACACAGGTATACTCTTATCCCGACAACCCGCCGAAAACACAGAACTTATTGCAGGGTGGATTCCCTATCGCGACAGTCGAATACCTCCCTATACAGATCTACCTGGCTCTAGATATTCCTTTACCCCCCGACATAACAATCTATATATATAAAGTAGAGTTGGCCTCTATCTATGATCTCTAAGATCTCGAGAACCCGTGGACGGATTTGCGAGCGGAAAGTACTGTTCGACTCGGGATGGTCCCAGGAATGTCACGGAGACATAAACATTTAAAAAATTTCGGGTTTTAAAATTAGCGTATTATTAGCACTAGCAGAAGAGAGAGGGATTCGAAGGGAGGGAGCGCAGCGCTTCTAGCGCTTCTGACTACAGCACACCTTCTATATATATAAAGTAGAGTTGGCCTCTATCTATGATCTCTAAGATCTCGAGAACCCGTGGACGGATTTGCGAGCGGAAAGTACTGTTCGACTCGGGATGGTCCCAGGAATGTCACGGAGACATAAACATTAAAAAAATTTCGGGTTTTAAAATTAGCGTATTATTAGCACTAGCAGAAGAGAGAGGGATTCGAAGGGAGGGAGCGCAGCGCTTCTAGCGCTTCTGACTACAGCACACCTTCTATATATATAAAGTAGAGTTGGCCTCTATCTATGATCTCTAAGATCTCGAGAACCCGTGGACGGATTTGCGAGCGGAAAGTACTGTTCGACTCGGGATGGTCCCAGGAATGTCACGGAGACATAAACATTTAAAAAATTTCGGGTTTTAAAATTAGCGTATTATTAGCACTAGCAGAAGAGAGAGGGATTCGAAGGGAGGGAGCGCAGCGCTTCTAGCGCTTCTGACTACAGCACACCTTCTATATATATAAAGTAGAGTTGGCCTCTATCTATGATCTCTAAGATCTCGAGAACCCGTGGACGGATTTGCGAGCGGAAAGTACTGTTCGACTCGGGATGGTCCCAGGAATGTCACGGAGACATAAACATTTTAAAAATTTCGGGTTTTAAAATTAGCGTATTATTAGCACTAGCAGAAGAGAGAGGGATTCGAAGGGAGGGAGCGCAGCGCTTCTAGCGCTTCTGACTACAGCACACCTTCTATATATATAAAGTAGAGTTGGCCTCTATCTATGATCTCTAAGATCTCGAGAACCCGTGGACGGATTTGCGAGCGGAAAGTACTGTTCGACTCGGGATGGTCCCAGGAATGTCACGGAGACATAAACATTTAAAAAATTTCGGGTTTTAAAATTAGCGTATTATTAGCACTAGCAGAAGAGAGAGGGATTCGAAGGGAGGGAGCGCAGCGCTTCTAGCGCTTCTGACTACAGCACACCTTCTATATATATAAAGTAGAGTTGGCCTCTATCTATGATCTCTAAGATCTCGAGAACCCGTGGACGGATTTGCGAGCGGAAAGTACTGTTCGACTCGGGATGGTCCCAGGAATGTCACGGAGACATAAACATTTAAAAAATTTCGGGTTTTAAAATTAGCGTATTATTAGCACTAGCAGAAGAGAGAGGGATTCGAAGGGAGGGAGCGCAGCGCTTCTAGCGCTTCTGACTACAGCACACCTTTATATATAAAGTAGAGTTGGCCTCTATCTATGATCTCTAAGATCTCGAGAACCCGTGGACGGATTTGCGAGCGGAAAGTACTGTTCGACTCGGGATGGTCCCAGGAATGTCACGGAGACATAAACATTTTAAAAATTTCGGGTTTTAAAATTAGCGTATTATTAGCACTAGCAGAAGAGAGAGGGATTCGAAGGGAGGGAGCGCAGCGCTTCTAGCGCTTCTGACTACAGCACACCTTAAAATTAAAAAAACTTCGGGTTTTAAAATTAGTGTGTTACGCGTAATTAGCGCTAGCAGAAGAGGGAGGGAATCTAAGGGAGGGAGCGCAGTGCTCCCTCCAGCGCTTCTGTTAGCGTAATTAGCGTATTTCGGAACGTTAATTTTTCAACTTCATTATTCGGAATCAGTACGTCCCAGAAGAACCTTCGTAACGTTAATTTTTCAACTTCATCCGATTGACATGGGACCAACGGCATGTGACAAAGAGTGAAACATACAGGCTACATTTATTTGACGACAATGAGTTCCGACTTCCGACCTCGGTGGGATGACAGGCTGAGTCAACCCCCCTGGTGTGAAGGGGGAGGAGGAGGGGAGGGGGAAGAGAAGGGGGAGGGGAACGAGGGGGAAGGGGATGGGAGGGGGGAGGGGAGGGGGAGGGGGAAGGGGGAGGGGGGAGGGGGAAGGGGGAGGGGGGGGAGGGGAAAGGGGGGGAGGGGGGAGGGGAGGGGCCCTTCTTCCCCTGGGCACCCCCGCACCCTTCCCTCCCCCCCTTTCCCCCTCCCCCCCCATTCCCCTCCCCTCCTCCTCCCCCTCCCCTCCCTCCTCCCCCCTTCCCTCCCCCTCTCCCCCTCCCCTCCCCCGTTCCCCTCCCTCCTCCTCCTCCCTCCCCCTCCTCCTCCCACTCCCGTGCAAAGCCGGGTACCTCTGCTAGTATATATATATATATATATATATATATATATATATATATATATATATATATATATATATATATATATATATATACTACGCTGCACACCCAAATAAACTGCACATAAATAAACTGTGTTCTACTCTATGTTCTATAGAGTTCATAAACTATGTTCTATGTTAAACTATGTTAAACTTAAATAAACTATGTTAAACTATGTTCATAAATAAACATACTGTGTTCAAAAAGTATCCGACCTTTATTTTTCGTGCGTAAAAAGAAAGAAGCTAGGGAGGCGTTGATTGGTGCACGTATGTAGGCGATCCTAATGCGCACGCGTGAATTTTTTCCCACCTGCAGAAGCTGTCATTCGACGGCAGACCGCCGATGAGTGAGGAAATGTAAGTGAGCGCCGTCGGATTTTCGTTTTTGACAAAATGACGGAAAAACTTGAACAACGCTACTGCATCAAATTTTGTGTAAAGCTTGGCGATTCCCAAGTGGAAACGATCCGCAAGATTCAACACCATTCATTCCATTATGAAGGAGGATTTGGGCTTCAGGAGAATCTCAGCGAAGTTCGTACCAAAGCTGCTAACGATTGAGCAGAAGCAACTCCGTTTGGAGATCGCACAGGACATGCTGGAGACTGTGAACAGCGATCCCAGCTTCCTCAACACAGTGATCACTGGCGATGAGTCCTGGGTTTATGGGTACGACCCAGAAACCAAGTTGCAGTCATCACAATGGAAGCATCCAACATCCCCGAGGCCAAAAAAAGCAAGGCAGGTCCGCAGCAATGTCAAAGTCATGCTGACCGTCTTCTTCGACTCCAGAGAAGACATCATGCGGAATGCGACGGACCAGCTGCGCGCTATCCCAAAAGAGGCGTTCCAGCGCTGCTTCCGACAGTGGCAGAACCGTTGGGAGAAGTGTGTCGCAGCCCAAGGGGACTACTTTGAACGAGAATATTATAAAAAAATTTTTTATCTGGATGTGAGTATCTTTTATGAACAAAGGTCGGATACTTTTTGAACACACTACGTATATATATATATATATATATATATATATCTATATATATATCTATATATCTATATATATATATATATATATATATATATATATATATATATATATATATATATATATATATATATATATATACACACACACACAGACTTGGCATTTAATATGGAATTTTTTTTTTTTCTTGACTTGGGTTTACTTTCTGAACTAAGTGTATCAATCTGGTGAGTTTCTTTTACCCTTCGGTGATGTCTTTGTTGAAAGAACCATGTCACTGATTGTCTTTCGCAGCAAGAGGTCAATAACAGGATTATATCACAGGTGGCGTGACAAAATGTAAGGACAGGTACATTTGATGATTGGCTTCACAATCGGGTATATAAGGGTTGTTGCGTTCTGTATTAGTGGAAAACAACTGCTGCACATCTACAAAAGTTATTGCCACTTCCTCTGGAGATGGTCCGTCAACTTGACAATGCTGTTTGTCATGGAGTTGTGGCTTTACGAAATTCTGGCATGAAACAGCGTGCTATTGCTCGGCAGTATGGCATCACTCAAGGTCAGGTGTCAAAGATCCTGAAACGAAATGCTCAGAGGGGTGTCCCTACTCCAATACCGAGGCCAGGACGTCCACGCAGAACCACAAGGAGAGATGATCGCCAGCTGCACCGGTTAGTCTGCAATGGCCGTAACAAGTCAGCTAATCGGCTTAGGGCTGAGTGGCAGCAACTGACAAACGTGCCTGAATCCAGAAGGCTAGTCAACCAACGACTGGTTCAAGAAGGCTATCGTGCCAGGCGTCCCCTGAGAAAGCCATGCCTGACCAGACAACGCAGCCAGCGCCGATTGCAGTGGGCCAGAGAGCACCGTCAATAGCAGCCAGGACACTGGAATCACGTCACCTTCAGTGACGAGTCTAGAATTCTGGTCTATCGTCAAGATGGCCGCGTCCGAGTGCGCAGACAAGTGCATGAAGCCCACAACGAAGATTGTATAGTGCCAAGAGTCCAAGCTGGAGGTGGCGGGGTGACCGTTTGGGCTGCTTTTCATGCAGGGGGCAAAACTGACCTGGTTGTTCTGAATGGAAACCTGAACCAGTTCAAGTACAGGGTCATTCTGGACAAAACATTGCTTCCATTTGCTCGTGCAGCCTTTCGAGGAAACTTTGTCTTCCAAGATGACAATGCACGGCCTCATCGTGCTCGCATGATCCAACACTTTCTTGCTGACCGTGGTGTTGAGCATATGGAGTGGCCTGCCAGGTCCCCGGATATGAATCCGATAGAGAACTTGTGGGCAGAATTAATGCGTCAAATCGACAACTTGGACCAGCAGCCCACCTCTGTGCGTGAATTGCAGCAGACTCTGGTCACTGCATGGCAAGCGATTCCTGTCCAAACCTCAGCAAATCTCATGAACAGCATGCCTCAACGTGTACGTGCTCTCCTGAATGCTCGTGGGGGTTACACGAAGTACTGAACTGTAATTTTACTGTCCGTAATCCCAGTCATAATTTAGCTTTTGTTTTTGTTGAAATTTTTTTTGGCTAATGTGCAAAATAAAGAGATACTTCTGGAAAACGTACAGAAGTTTAACACAGTACTGTCTGTGAATTGAGTTCGATATCAGTTTACATCACTTTCAAGGATCAATTTATTTGTTTCGAAATGTCAAATGTGGTTTTTGTTTCTTTTAAAGGTCACCTTAACAAAATCTAGAATAATTTCAACATAATTCCAATGAACTTTTGGTTGTAAGACATCTTGAAAAGCAAGTTCACCCCCACAAAAAAAATATTCCATATTAAATGCCAAGTCTGTATATATATATAGTTGGGTTTTTGGAAAATGCACCCCGGGGGGAGAGCATCCATTTACACTAGACTATAGGAATCCCGAGATTGTTATTTCTTCATCTATGTAAAGTTAAAGTTAGAGCTTTTCCCATTGTCTAAGTGTTCGTTCAGGAACGAGTACATGTGTTGTGGTTGGTTAGTCTATGCATTCCTTGTGTGGTGTCTCTCCATTTCCAACTATCTCTTTCTTTCAATTCCCATTCGGTCCATTTCAGGAATCTTTCCTTTGATCTATATTTGGTTCATGCTTACAATCCATCTATTCAATCGGTCTATTCTCTTGCTTTCAGTCCGTCTGTTTCAGCCCCGCGATAGGTTCATTCCCACTTCCGGTCTGTCTGTTCGTTTGGATCTTCACTCGTTCATTATTGATCATTGACCTCCATCCAAACTTGTAACGGCAACCAAATCTCCCATTAGATTTGACATTATCAACCGCGAATACGTGGAACCCGTGAATAGCAGGGTGCAACTGTGTGTGTGTGTGTGTGTGTGTGTGTGTGTGTGTGTGTGTGTGTGTGTGTGTGTGTGTGTGTGTGTGTGTATGTATATATATGTATATATATATATATATATATATATATATATATATATATATATATTGCTACGGTTTTGAGATTTGTACATATTGACCATTAAAGGTTAAAGGGTTGCCCCCCATAGTTATTTCCACGAGCAACACGTAGGCCCACTTGTAGTATTAATTATGTCATAGTATGTGTAAGTATAGGCCATTTCCCCTATTAATATCTGCGTTGTGTAAAGACATGAGATTAGGTCCCGTTCATTTTGCGTCCACCCTCCAATTCCAACTCTATGGGCGTAATTGATCCCGTGCCCCATTTGGCTGCCCGCTCAGTTTGTTAAGCATTTGCTGCCCTTTGCTCACTCACTAGTCGAGTAACACGAGGTAGGCCTGAGAAGGAGGAGAGCGAGGTCGGGTGGGGGCGGCGTTGAGATCGGAGCGTCAGAGGCGATGACGGTAAGAGTCACGAGCCAATCAGGGCTCTAGCGGCATGGCGTGAGAGGGCGTGGAGAGGCGCGTCTGGTGAGTTCGAGAAGGTTCACGGGGCGTGCCTATATAAGTCGGTGCGCAAAGCCCTCGGAAGGACTGACTTGCAAGTGGAGAGAGATAAAGGACTTACAAGCAGGAATTTGAAGGAGAAGGACTTGGGCGAACTTCGTGGCGATAGCGCTTTGAGGCATTGAACTATAACTCGCCATATCACGTACGCGCCATCGGGGAAGAAGAAGAGGCGTTTGCGGTACGAGTACACGGCTGCAGCCAGATGCGCTGGGGGTGAATAGCGCCTACTTCAGCCAAGCGAGTAAACGCGGTCATAGCCGCCAGTGATAACCGCCAACCGCACCAGAGCCCACCCCCTACCGTTCTCCCCATAATAACCTTGTGCGTCCAAACGGCGTGCTACGAGCTCCTGCCTTCTCCGCTTACAATCTGCACGGGACGAGCCGGAGACCGGAGGGAGCTGCACGAGAGCCATCCCTGGACCTGCAGCTGCATCCTGCAGCTGCAAGCCCCGTGTGAGTGTGTGTGTGTGTGTGTGTGTGTGTGTGTGTGTGTGTGTGTGTGTGTGTGTGTGTGTGTGTGTGAGACGGGCCCGTTTCTCCTGGGTATTAAGTAAGACTGTGTAAGGATTGCCCTGTGTCTCTGCTCTGAACCATTGTGAATCGTGTAAATAAACCTTGTTCTTCCTTTTTCCAATTCGACCGCTTTTGTGATTTATCCATTGACCAAGCGTGGCACGAATAAGACCGCTGGAACCGGTTTTACCATCTAAACGGCACGGATTGCGTGTGCGCACCGTTCGGCATCTCAACACACGTGGTTCGTGCGGGGCTTATTTCCTCGTTTCAGGGCAGCGCGAGTAATTAGGTAATAGCGAATTTTAGTCCTACTACCCTATTTCGCGCTCTCCGGGAGGGACGTCATAGGTCCCGGGTCCCGCCAGGCCAGTCAAAGACAAGGGGACTAATCCCCCCCTTGGTAAGGGGAGAAGGCCGGCGGTAGATCCGCAACATTTGGTGTCAGGAGTTTGTATTTGGACCCGAAGTGCGCTTAACGCACTCAAATTATGAGCGGCCGAAATTTAATTATTAAAAATCCCAATTTAATTCGTGCCATGGCTAGCCAAGACGGTCGAATGCCGGTAGGGGTAGAAGAGGAGGTAGATAACGAAGAATTAATAACCCAGGACCCCCGGGAAGAATGGGAAGAAGGGGAGAACATTGATGAGGGGCCGGCCGTAGGAGAAGAAAATGGCGGCGCCTCGCACGTGGCGGCGAGTGCCGAGCCCACGGGGCCAGGGGACTTCCAATTATTTATGGCACAAATGAGGGCCTATATGATCAAGACGGAGCATAAAATGGATGCAATGGGTGAGCGGTTGGAAAACAAATTGGACACCCAAAGTGACAAATCCACCCAGGAATTGGAGAAGGCGAAAAATCAATTGGGAAGCAAAATGGGTGGCCAATTGAAAGAAATGGGTGGCCAATTGAAGGAAATGGGGGACAAATCCACCCGGGACATAAAAAAGATGGGTGATCAATTGGAAGAGGTGAAAAACGGGCTGGAAAGCAAAGTGGACACCCGAAAGAACGAATTGGAAAAAATGAGGGTGGCGTCGAAAAAGGAAACGAAAGAGGCAGGGAAGGACATAAGACGCAAGTTGAGCGAAGAGATCGCAAAGGGACGCGATGGGGTAGCGCGACGTGAGGAACACGTGGAGAGCCGGGTAGAGCAGAGCACAGTCAAGTTGACCGAGGGTATAGAAATCGCGACTCAGGGTATGGAAAAGCTGACGGCCGCCGAGTTGGAAAAGAAAATTTTGTGTGCACCGGCGGTCGTCGAGGAAAAAGAAAATGAAATATGTATCGTTGAAATTGGGGCCGAAGAGACGGCAGAGTTAGAAAATGAATCACGGGAGAAGGAAATGGAATGCACTCAAAGTCTGGATTCGCATTGTGATGTCGTACTTCCTAATGAAAATGAAAGTTTGCAGGTGCTGCTGCGGAAAAGGGTCCCGAAGGTGAGTAGGAGCGTGTATGGCGCGAAAAGATTTTTGGCGCGCTTGGGATCGCGACGTAACCCGGGCGCTCGTGGAAGGTCCGTGGTGCGATGTGTGAGGGTGAATGGCGTGCGTGTGCGAACGGCACCAAAGCGCGAGTGTGTAACGGGAGAGTGTGTTACAGAGAGTGAGAACGAATGCACAACGGAGTGTATGTGGGAAGAGTGTGAAACCGAGTGTGACACAGAGTGTGCGATGGCCGAGAGTGAGAGTGAATGCACACCAGAGCGTGTTGAGGAGAGTGTGCGGGGGTGCACACCAGAGCACGTGATTGGGTGTGCAACAAGAGAGTGCACACCCATGGGTAAGTGTGCACTGAGTGGGTGTGTACCCGGAGAGTGCACACCCGTGGTTGTTACTGAGGGTGTAACAAAAGAGTGTACGCGAGGGTGTGCGACGGCCAAGTGTGTTACGGAGTGTGTAACAGAGGAGTGTGTGATAATGGAGTGTGCGAGCGGCATGAGTGCACCTGAGTGGTGTGCACCTGAGTGTGTAAGGAAAGAGAATGCACGAGAGCATGCGGTAACCGAATGCAGGGGGTGTATGGGAGGTGTTGGAGCGCCTCGGTGTGCGAGTAAGGAGTGGGTTGCGAGTGGGTGTGAGAATGTGACTCGGGCATCGACCCAGACAGGGGGATTAGCGCATAGGGCGACGGATAGCCGACGCGAGCTCTCGGTGCGTGGTGTGCTTTGTGTGCTGCGGGGACCGGCGGGGATCGTTGCCGCGGCGGCATGCACGATTCGTGCCGGGCCCCGCCCTGTATGGTCGGTGCTGCGCCTTGGCGGGAAAGGCGATCGGCACAGTTCGAGGGGGGGTAGGAGAGTTCGGAACTTCGCCCCCTGGCGGGCGCGGTGCTCCGACCGGGGGAGGTTGGGCCATCGTGCCGGAGACCGAAAGGCTCCGCGCAGGGATGGCGCCTGGAAACTTGGCCCAAGCATGCCTCCTCCCCTGAATCGAAAATTCCGGACGGACCCAACCAACAGGAGACCAACCACCCGCATGCATTGCTCGGCTTTTCGAAGCCGAGCTGTGATGGAAATGTATTACCGCACGGAGAGGCTCGAGTGGAGTGGACAGTTAGCCATAGTGTTGGCGAATGGTAGCTTTACCATTCTATGGGGGCCCATGAGCAGTAGATTATGGGGTGGCAGTGTAAACTAGCCGAGGGCAGGCTAGGATATTGTTAGGGATTTAGAGATGACAATCGGGACGAGATTTAAGTAGTGACTTTTGTACAGGTAGAGGGGACGTAGAGAGATTAGAAGGGTGATAATGACGAGGGAGTGCTTAGTGTAAGGGAAGACGGGAAAGCACAAGTTTTAGAGCGAGGTAGTTAGTTAGATGATGCTGTGTGTGTGTAGTAGTGTGGAGAAATTGTGGGTGTCCTGGGCTTGAGCAAATGAGGTATTGAATGGGAATCACTGTGTGCATGGGCTTGAGCAAATGAGGCATTGGTTAGGAATAATTAGAGGTGGTGTATGAGTGGTGTGGAATGCTTGGTGTGTGGAATAAATGGTGTGGAATGAGTGGTGTGGAATGCATGGTGCGAAGGAGTGAATGGGGGAAGATGGACCCCTTCACGAATACCCAGGGAGGGTAGTTTAAAGTTAGGTAGAGGGTTTAGGTAAATTGTTGGATATTGACACCTGTGGTGCAGGTAGTGGCAAAGAAGTGCTTGGATGGGTGCATGAGTCTGTGGAATGGCTGGGCATGTGGGCTTTGTTGGTGCGTATGGTTATTGGGGCACTCCGCCACTGGTAGTCTGTCGGCCAGGTGACGCCGCAGGTAGGCTCTGGGAGCCAGTCAGAGTAGTGTTCAGTGGGGCCCGAGGATCCAGGAGAAGGACCCGGGTAGCCCAATGCCAGAGAGGGCATCAGATGGGGTGAGAGAGCCAGGAGGGGCCTTCCCCGATTTAAGGTAGTCGCAAGGAGCAAGGTAAGCTCGGGTGGCGACTTCAGTGGCGGAGGCGCGCAGGTAGTTGGACCTGCTAGTGGAGCCACACGACCCAGCGCCGAAATTGTGCAAAGGCACAGTAGTGAAAAATTGGGGAGTGAGACCCAAATTTGGAGGGCAACACAGGGTGGGTCAATGGGAATTGGTTTTTAGAACCACATAGTGTAACGATGGCCAATTGAATTGGTAGGGCAAGACCCCGGGTAGTGTAACTCAGTTAATGTTATTAGAGTATAGTTAGGATGAGAAATCTCTTCGCACCATCCACATCCACTCACCAAGGGAGAGGGAACTCCACACCAGGTTTTGTAAATGATTTGAGTGGGTAAGACGCATCTCGACGGGATGAGACATTGTGTGCAATTCCATCTCTTCCTTCTTGGGAGAGATTGGAAGACGAATTTGGATTAGAGGGGAATATGGGAGACAGGACGTAGTGACGGATTTGTAAAGTGTAAATACAGGGAAGGGCAAGGGTAGTGTAGGCTGACATGGGGGGGTACGGACAGTAGGGACGAGCTTGCTCTGCTCGCTCTCCCGCGCCCCTCATGTTGCATTGCCTCGTATTGATGTGTACCTTTGCGTCCTTTCCTCTGCTAACTGTGCTTTGTCTTCCTCCCCACCCATGGACCCATTTTGGAGGGGAGTGTGCAGGAACCCTGAACGGTGCAGCTGCACCTGGCTACACTTGTGCGGCACCCCTGCTACCTTTTGCTGCACCAATACACCTTATGGACCACACGTTCTGTGGCCTGGCATTTTTGCTGAGCAGACATTTGCTGCAAACTTACCTTGCACCTGCGGACCACTGGTTTTAAGTGGCGTCAATGTCACGCAGTCGGACCACCTAAGATTGGCCCTGCTGGAAAATAAAAATGGACACGGTTTGTACATTGTATTCTGGTATGTCAGGAAAGAAGACCTTTAAGTTTTTATTATGGCACACCGAAGACGAAGCAGGAAGCAAGAAGATGCAGCCAAGCAGCAGCCAAGCAGCAAATGTGACATTTAATATGACATTTGAAATGGTTAACTGTGCATTTTTGTGAACTTTTGGTGTATTGGTGCATTGTTGTGTTTTCTCCCCTCCAAACTTCTTTCAAAAGAACAGGTCCTGGGTTATAGAAATGTAAATAATCAGTTTAGTGTTGTAAATAACATGCTCCCCACAGGCTTTATGTTTAGTTTGAGAATCAATTCCGCAATTCGGTTAGCTGTGGGTGTGAGTCTGTTAGTTAGTTACACAACGCAGTAGGTGGGACATATCTAGTGTTGTAAAACTGTCACATACAGGGTGTTAAATTAAATGTAGAGGGAAACCACATCTAAGTGTCACACGTAATTTTAAAACTAGTCCCACACCTTTCTCAAAACCGGTCGTTCTCACCTGTGTGGGTTCGACTCGGGGACGAGTCTGGCTAGGGAGGGGGGCAGTGCTACGGTTTTGAGATTTGCACATATTGATCATTAAAGGTTAAAGGGTTGCCCCCATAGTTAGTTCCACGAGCAACACGTAGGCCCACTTGTAGTATTAGTTATGTCATAGTATGTGTAAGTATAGGCCATTTCCCCTATTAATATCTGCGTTGTGTAAAGACATGAGATTAGGTCCCGTTCATTTTGCGTCCACCTCCAATTCCACCTCTATGGGCGTAATTGATCCCGCGCCCCATTTGGCTGCCCGCTCAGTTTGTTAAGCATTTGCTGCCCTTTGCTCGCTCACTAGTCGAGTAACACGAGGTAGGCCTGAGAAGGAGGAGCGCGAGGTCGGGGTGGGGGTGGCGTAGAGATCGGAGCGTCAGAGGCGATGATGGTAAGAGCCACCAGCCAATTAGGGCTCTAGCGGCATGGCATTAGAGGGCGTGGAGAGGCGCGTCTGGTGAGTTCGAGAAGGTTCGCAGGGCGTGCCTATATAAGTCAGTGTGCAAAGCCCTCGAAAGGACTGACTCGCAAGTGGAGAGAGATAAAGGACTTACAAGCAGGACTTTGAAGGAGAAGGACTTAGGCGAACTTCGTGGCGATAGCGCTTTGAGGTATTGAACTATAACTCGCCATATCACGTACGCGCCAGAGCGGAAGAAGAAGAGGCGTTAGCGATACGAGTACACGGCTGCAGCCAGACGCGCCGGGGGCGAATAGTGCCTACTTCAGCCACGCGAGTAAACGCGGTCATAGCCGCCAGTGATAACCGCCAACCGCACCAGAGCCCACCCCCTACCGTTCTCCCCGTAATAACCTTGTGCATGCAAACGGCGCGCTACGAGCTCCTGCCTTCTCCTCTTACCATCTGCACGGGACGAGCCGGAGACCGTAGGGAGCTGCACGAGAGCCATCCCTGGACGCGCGGACCATCATCCTGCAGCTGCAAGCCGTGTGTGTGTGTGTGTGTGTGTGTGTGTGTGTGTGTGTGTGTGTGTGTGTGTGTGTGTGTGTGACGGGCCCGTTTGTCCTGGGTATTAAGTAAGACTGTGTAAGGATTGCCCTGTGTCTCTGCTCTGATCCATTGTGAATAGTGTAAATAAACCTTGTTCTTCCTTTTTCCAATTCGACCGCTTTTGTGATATATCCATTGACTAAGCGTGGCACGAATAAGACCGCTGGAACCGGGTTTACCATCTAAACGGCACGGATCATGTGTACGCACCGCTCGGCGTCTCAACACACGTGGTTCGTGCGGGGCTTATTTCCTCGTTTCAGGGCAGCGCGAGTAATTAGGTAATAGCGAATTTTAGTCCTAATACCCTATTTCGCGCTGTCCGGGAGGGACGTCACAGGTCCCGGGTCCCGCCAGGCCATTCAAAGACAAGGGGACTAATCCCCCCCTTGGTAAGGGGAGAAGGCCGGTGGTAGATCCGCAACAATATATATATATAGATGAATAAATATACACACGAGTACCTGTCCGAAGTGTTGGGAAAAGCTAGGTCTCCCTCTCTCTCCTCTCTCTCCTCTCTCTCCTCTCCCTCTCCTCTCCCTCTCCTCTCTCTCTCCTCTCCCTCTCCTCTCCCTCTCCTCCCTCTCCCTCCCTCTCCTTCTCCTTCTCCTTCTCCTTCTCCTTCTCCCTCTCTCTCTCTCTCTCTCTCTCTCTCTCTCTCTCCCCTGCAATTAATAATACGGGGAAAGCTAAACTTCTTGCCGACCCTGTTGCTCTGATGCTAAAATGTTTAACAGTTTTTAAGGCCCTTACCATGGCCAGGCTACGTGCAGAGTTTTATGTTGACCAAAACTTAAATAATTTTGAGCTTTTAAAGCAAAAATGGGGTTACAATAACTTACTGTGTAAAGTAGTCTATAATGATCTCACCTTTTCATTTTAAAGGTGCACTTGTACTATTTTATGTCTTAATCTTTTTACCTTCCCCACTCTCCTCTTCCCTCTTCCCAACTGACTCCCCTCTGTCTCACCCACTCTCCTCTCTCTCGCCCACTCCCCCCCTCTCTCGCCCAGTCCCCCTTCGCCCACTCCCCCCTCTCTCGCCCACTCCCCCCCTCTCTCGCCCACTCCCCCCCTCTCTCGCCCACTCCCCCCCTCTCTCGCCCACTCCCCCCCTCTCGCCCACTCCCCCCCCTCTCTCGCCCACTCCCCCCCTCTCTCGCCCACTCCCCCCCTCTCTCGCCCAATCCCCCCCTCTCTCGCCCACTCCCCCCCCTCTCTCGCCCACTCCCCCCTCTCTCGCCCACTCCCCCCCTCTCTCGCCCACTCCCCCCCTCTCTCGCAACTCCCCCCTCTCTCGCCCACTCCCCCCCCCTCTCTCGCCCACTCCCCTCCCCCTCTCTCGCCCCACTCCTCCCCTATCTCACCCACTCCTCCTCTCTCTCACCCACTCCTCCTCTCTCTCACCCACTCCTCCTCTCTCTCACCCACTCCTCCTCTCTCTCACCCACTCCCCCTCTCTCTCACCCACTCCTCCTCTCTCTCACCCACTCCCCTCTCTCTCACCCACTTCCCTCTCTCTCTCACCCCACTCCCCCTCCCTCTCACCCACTCCCCTCCCCCTCTCTCTCACCCACTCCCCCTCTCTCTCACCCACTCCCCCTCTCTCTCACCCCACTCCCCCTCTCTCTCACCCACTCCCCCTCTCTCTCACCCACTCCCCCTCTCTCTCACCCACTCCCCCTCTCTCTCACCCACTCCCCTCTCTCTCACCCACTCCCCCTCTCTCTCACCCTCTCCCCCTCTCTCTCACCCCACTCCCCCTCTCTCTCACCCACTCCCCCTCTCTCTCACCCACTCCCCCTCTCTCTCACCCCACTCCCCCTCTCTCTCTCTCTCACCCACTCCCCCTCTCTCTCACCCACTCCCCCTCTCTCTCACCCACTCCCCGTCTCTCTCACCCACTCCCCCTCTCTCTCACCCACTCCCCCTCTCTCTCACCCACTCCCCTTCTCTCTCACCCACTCCCCTCTCTCTCACCCACTCCCCTTCTCTCTCACCCACTCCCCTTCTCTCTCACCCACCTCCCCCTCTCTCTCACCCACTCCCCTCTCTCTCACCCACTCCCCCTCTCTCTCACCCACTCCCCCTCTCTCTCACCCACTCCCCCTCTCTCTCACCCACTCCCCCTCTCTCTCACCCACTCCCCCTCCCTCTCACCCACTCCCCCTCCCTCTCACCCACTCCCCCTCCCCCTCTCTCTCACCCACTCCCCTTCTCTCTCACCCACTCCCCTTCTCTCTCACCCACTCCCCTTCTCTCTCACCACTCCCCTTCTCTCTCACCCACTCCTCTCTCTCTTTCACCCACTCCCCTCTCTTTCACCCACTCCCCTCTCTTTCACCCACTCCCCTCTCTTTCACCCACTCCCCTCTCCCTCAACCGCTCCCCTCTCCCTCAACCGCTCCCCTCTCTCACCCACTCCCCTCTCTCACCCACTCACCTCTCTCTCTCCCACTCCTCTCTCCCCAACCTCCCTCCCCTCTCTATGTGTCCATGTTAGGCATCAGATATGAATCTTGTGGCAAAGCTTCATCAAAACTGTATGTGTAGTTTCGGAGAAGAGAGGAAACACCTATTTTTGGTGGGTCTGTGGGGGGGGGCGGGGGCGGGGGAGGTGTCAAAACACCCCGTAGACCACCTTAATGAGCACAGATCTTGATGCGGTTAATACACCTTCATTTGGCATCAGATATGCAGGTTGTGGCGAAGTTTCATCAAAATCGTGTGTTTGGTTCAAGCGATAATGACTGGTGTTTACAGACTCACTCACTCACTGACTTACTGACTTACTATGGACACTGCTCAATCGCATCAGCTCACCAGAATAAAGTCCAGTTGAGCTAAAAATGAAAAAAAAATTCTCATATTCGGATCTTCACCAAAATCAAATCCGTTTTTAGCTCACTTGGTACGAAGTTCAAGGGAGCTTATGCGATGGGACGTCGTCCGTCTGTCCGTAAACACTTGAAACTTCGTCTCCGAAACCACTGATGGGATTGCGACCAAATTTGGCACAAATGATATTTGTTGTGTTGTGACTAAAGTTTGTTCACGACATTTAAAAAAAATCTGGGTCTAAGGGGGTTTACCGGGGTTAAAGTGGGCTAGAGAACAGCGTCGCTCAGGTCGCTAGAGAGCAGCGTCGCTCAGGTCGCTAGAGCAGCGTCGCTCAGGTCGCTAGAGAGCAGCGTCGCTCAGGTCGCTAGAGAGCAGCGTCGCTCAGGTCGCTAGAGAGCAGCATCGCTCAGGTCACTAGAGAACTCCGGCACTCCGGTTGCATGAGAGCACGGGCGCTCCGGTCGCTAGAGGTCCCACTTGCTGCAAGCTTTTCTTTACATCTGCCATGGTGAGAAGCTTTTGGATGTGGGTAAGGTTGTCACAATGTAAGTTGGATACTTGTTGCAATTTGTGGTATATACTAGTACTCACACGAAC